>NC_083766.1:23151571-23221571 GCF_963514075.1 Conger conger | reverse complement strand
CTCGGGCGATGAGGAAGAACCACACCTGCGCGGTGGCGTGGAGTCATCGCGCCTCGCACGGGGGGAGCGGCTCGAACGTCTCCGCCTCTCCCCGGAGCGAGCCGGGATCCCAGGGAGCAGAAGGGGGGACGGTTCCCAGGCTCAGTCGGACTCTCGCTCTCCTTCACACCGCCCGCCCACACCGCCCCAGCCTACCCAACGCCCTCCACTCCCACAGACGTCTGTTTGACACCGCCCAACACCAGGCAGTAACCAGACCCGCTGTTCATACGGGAAAAACAGGTATAAAACTAGATGGTAAAAGCAGGTTTTTACTTTAGTTCACTATAGATACCCACATTTCCCAGTCTTCTCAGTAAACTGTGCAGGAAAGATTCAATCTACCGTTTGATATTAACTGTGCCCTGTTCAGCAATAACCAAAATTAACTTGTTAATTTGTTCTGCCGACACAATAGGAAAAACTGGAGTCAGAGGAGCGCGTCACTAAACACAGTGCAAACGGGATACGCCACCCAGACAACACTGTCCTGAACCGCCCTGAACCTTCGCAGGAAGCCGTGCATCTGTTATATTCAGTCCATGAGAGTTAAACCCCCTCCAGCTATCTCCAGCTTGGGCGCAGGGCAGCGGAGTCATCGGAGTCACCGGAGTCATCAGAGTCACCGCAGTCACCGCAGTCATCTGAGTCACCGCAGTCATCAGAGTCACCGCAGTCACCGCAGTCATCTGAGTCACCGCAGTCATCAGAGTCACCGCAGTCACCGCAGTCATCTGAGTCACCGCAGTCATCAGAGTCACCGCAGTCACCGCAGTCATCTGAGTCACCGCAGTCATCAGAGTCACCGCAGTCACCAGAGTCACCGCAGTCACCGGAGTCAGCAGAGTCACCAGAGTCAGCGGAGTCAGCGGAGTCAGCAGAGTCACCTGAGTCATCGCAGTCATCAGAGTCAGCGGAGTCTCAGATGACAGGCTATGCTGAAGGCAGGTTCACCCTGAGGCTCGCCCCGGTCCTCGGAGACCCTCCCTGTTCCCCCGGCGGCGGCGGCGGCGGTGGGTCTCGGAAACGAGCGTTTATCGGAGGGAGAGGAAAATCATTACGCCGTAATGGGCTACGCCCCGCGGGCTGCCCTTCCAATTACGCGGGAAAGAAGGAGGCAGGGCAGTGGGCGAGAGAGCGCACGCCTTTAATAAAGACTCGTCTGAAATGTCACAGGGTCACATTTAAAAAGGGTCGTAGGTATGCACCTGATTAGCGCTTAGCATTAAAGGACATAAAAGCCTTGTCATGTGCAGCGTTGCTTTATGAAGTTCGCAACCTCCCTCTGCTAATGAGCGCACTGGAGAGGCTGAAATGGGATGAGCAGAGAGCAGGGAGCAGGACTGGACCAAAACAAGGAGAAAAAAACCTGTTTGTGTTTGAGCTTCTGTATGTGTGGTGTGTGTGCATTTGCATATCTGTTTCAGCATGTGTATGGGCATGTGTATGTGTGCATGTTTGTGTTTTTGCATGCATCTGGGTGGAGCATTTGCGTGCACGTGTGTTTTGTCTCTGTGTTTGTGCGTGTGTGCGTTTGTGTGTGTATAGACAGAGAAGCCTGTGTAATGTAATGTGTGTGCTTGGGTATGTGTGTGTGTCTGTATGTGTGTGTGTGTGTAGACAGAGAGCCTGTGTAATGTGTGCGCTTGCAGGCAGGTGTGTGTGCTTGGGCATGTGTGTGTGTGTGTGTCTGTGCATGTGTATGTATGTGTGTGTGTGTGTGTGTGTGTAGACAGAGAGCCTGTGTAATGTGTGTGCTTGGGTATGTGTGCATGTGTGTGTGTGTGTGTGTGTGTGTGCATGTGTATGTGCGTGTGTGTGTATGTGTGTGTGTGTGTGTATGTGAGTGTGTGTGTGTGTGCGTGTGTGTGTGCGTGTGTATGTGCGTGTGTATGTGAGTGTGCGTGTGTGTGTGTGAGTGTGTGTGTGTGTATGTGAGTGTGTGTGTGTGTGTGTGTGCATGTGTATGTGCGTGTGTGTGTATGTGTGTGTGTGTGTGTATGTGAGTGTGTGTGTGTGTGCGTGTGTGTGTGCGTGTGTATGTGCGTGTGTATGTGTGTGTATGTGTGTGTGTGTGTGTGTAGACAGAGAGCCTGTGTAATGTGTGTGCTTGCAGAAACAGGTCAATCGTGTGTGTGATGAGGGACGGGGAGAAGTGGGTCGATAGGAACCAGGCCATTCTGCCAGCAGTCTCATACATCACTGAGAAGTGGACTCCCTGGGGCTGCAGCGTGGGGGCCCACTAGAGAGGGGGGGAGGGGGGTGGCACGGGGCCACAGCGTGCGTGGGGGCCCCACCGGAAGGGGGGCGGGGGGCGGCGGCACGGGCCCGGGGGTGCGGGGGGGGCCCGGCCGCTGCTGCCCCCTTAAGCAAAGCGCACCTGCGTTATTTCGGGACTTATTTTACTTTCAGCACCGCGAGTCACCTCGGATAAGACACGGAGAGAAAAGCCATTACACCGGGGCGCGGCGGAATTGATCCGCTGGCCGGGGAGGGGGGGGGAGGAGGAGGAGGAGGAGGAGGACAGGAGATCAATCCTCGCGCCTCCGTGCAGGTGTGCGCCTCAAGGTTAAGATGTTCTCTGTAAAGAGAAGAGGGCCATCGCGGGGGCCGCGCGAACGCGCCAGGCGTGCCGAGAACCGCTTCAATCGCGCGGGCGTCAGGACCGCGAACGCAGAGTTTCTTTACCAAAACCGCGCTTCTGTTCTGAAGCTCATTTCCCGGTCATGCTGAGAGACGGTGCTGTGGCTTCAGTAAAGGTCATTAATTACTGTGTTACTAGGACGGTACAGTAATACTGTTTGTGAATCAGGGACAGTCAGTCTCACACACTTAGTGGAGGAGCAGCACATCATAGGGAATGCAGAAATTATAAAGAGGAAAAAAAAAACCTTGTGAATTAAAATTAGTCATCTTTTTAGGTAGTTTCATACCTTGTTTATTTTAACTTCATAATTCCGTCTGGTACATTAAAGGGGTTATTTAGGGTTGAGATGACCACAAAATCAGCAGAGAAAACAACAGTGGGCAATTCCTTTGGACCAATTAGCCCTTTTTAAATAAAGAAGAATAACACAACATAGCCAGGTTCTGAGGAGGAACAACAGGTGCACAGCCAAATTAATTCTTTCCAAAAAAAGCTGAAAAAATGGTACCCTTTCAGGGAAAAAAATAGTAGTTTGAGAACAACAAAAAACGTAAAAATCAGAAATAAATATTCTGCCTTTTGTCTTGTCGAACCTTAAGCTTGTCCTAATCTGTGTTCTTTTGTGCTCAATCACAGCTGTTTCCCCCCAGAAAATGTTGAGTGGATATGAAGGCCGCCACTCCAGAAAGACCCCCTCCATCGCCACGCCTTGGCCCCAGCAGTAAGACATGGAGCAGAGCCCAAAAAACGCAGGCCAGAAGATCCGACCGTAAACCGCACCAATCCACCTGGGAGAAGTTTCACCTCAATCACAGCCTACACCAGTACTTCTGCGTACCCCTCCCGCCACTGAGAGAGAGGCTATATCTCCTTCACCCCCCCTTCTCTCTCTCTCTCTCTCTCTCTCTCTCTCTCTCTCTCTGCACATGAAGCATATTTTTTCAATAGGCAGCACACAATCACAGGAGCAGGCTTTATAGAGAAGACTGTCATCATGATTTGCTGCAAAATTGCACAGCCTCTGCAAAATATTTCATTGTAAAATCTCCCTGCGTATATAACCTGGGAGTGTATATCTGTGAGCACATGAGTGAGTGAGCAATAAGGAGGACCTAAAAATGCCACAACGTGAATCTGCTCTGGACCAATAACTGCGTGTGTCGCGACATGCATGTATCTTAACCCTTGTGTTGTCTTAAGGGTCAGAAATAACCCGCCACTGTGTTTAACAGCGGAGAAAAGCCCCTAAATCAGGGGTCTCCAATCTTATCCTAAAAGGGCCGGCGTGGGTGCAGGTTTTTGTTTTAACCCAGCAGTAACACACCTGATTATACTAATGAACTAATCGTGGTCTTTAATCAAGACCTAGATGAGTAGAATCAGCTGTCTTAGTCCTGTGCTAAAAAAAACAACCTGCACACACACCGGCCCTTTCTGGATAAGATTGGAGACCCCTGCCCATCAACTTGAAATTTGATGACAAAGTTTGTGATTAGTGATAGGTTGTTTCTCCATGCAAAATATAATTCAATTCATTAAAATTCAATTAAGCTGCTATATTTCAGGGGTTTAGTGAAGGAGGGTCATTTTTGACCCTCAGGACAAGGGGAGTATACAGAATGTTAAGACTACACAGGGTTTAACACCACCCTTTCTGGAAAGGGTCCATATTAATGAGGTTGGTGACAGAGCTCCGGTAGGAGACCCGGTCAAACACGGCTCCCGGCTCATTCGCTCGGTCACGACGTCACCGCACTTGAGGGAGCGCGTCCGGGGTCATGGGGTCACGCGCCACACATGACCCGGCCTTAAAAAAACAGGAGGAAGCAGCGGGATTTTTATTAGACAGGAGCGAACGCGTCCTGAAGCAGCGGGCTTCCGCGACCCGCTGTCCGTGTCGGGCCGTGTACGGAGACGGGTCTCAGAGCCCAGAGCGACACGTTAGCCGTCACAAATACGAACCCGCGCCGGGGCGGGGAAACACGCAGAGAGCTACAACACCCCTCCAGCGCAGATTACGCCAGTAATCCCCGTCCACCGCCGCATTAATCCTCCATTTTGTCTCCCCCGTACGCGGCTTATCGCGTCACCTTAAGTTATGTACGCCGTTCGCCGTCTCCGGGAGGGCAGGGATGTGGGAGATTTATGGGAAAGGTCCGGAGCGTTATCGTCAGAAGTCCGCCGGGCTCCGCCGTCACACACACTCCCTGACAGCAGCGCCGATGTTCAAATATTACATTCTCCGAGATGGGAGATGAAGATGAATAAACACCGTGCGTGAGTTGGGGAGAAACGGGCTAGCCCCGCTCCGGGAAAAGCTCTTGTTTGAAACATATGGCTCAAAGCATTTCCGCCGAAGCTTGGCATTATTCTAATATCAATAATTTGGAAGGCCAGCCCAATTTTTGAAAGAGAATTTACAGATATAAGGAATAGGATTATCACTGTATCTGAGTAAGGAGACATTTTAAATTCCTTTACTTCTTTTAAAGCTGAAACCCTTTGGTTGAGATTAAGAGACACCGAGATCTCAAACAGACAGATATGACAGCATTAATGTACGGATAATATATGTATCACAGTGTGCGTGGACCGAAATCGCACTACAGAACAGCAGACTTCCCATCATGCCGCTGGCCTGAATCATTAACGCAGCTTATTCACAGACCATTACGGTCTCCTCATGTACCAAATTACACCCCACCAAATAGGAATATGCTGGGGAGATATATTACATGACAGCCGTGCGGTGAACTCCGTGGAACAATGAAGAAGGCGGGGAGACCCTGAAAGACCTCTTTTATAAAAACATGCACCTTTTAATTGAGCCTCGCAAGACCAAACCAGAATACGTATATGTAAAGGGGAACAAAACACAATTGAACCCCCCCCCCCCACCCCAATCCCGCACCCCTCCATTTGCGTTCACTCGTGCGGAAAAAGCCCGTATTTCTACCACGGTAAGCTCCAGGGACTACAATGTACCTATAGCCACACACCGCCTCCTGATAGCCCTGTCCAGTTTTGAGCATTTATTTGCTTAAATTACCACCACCAGGTGTCCAAGTTTTCACAATAAACGCGATGCCTAATTGTGTCCCCCGTGTAACAATTAGCCAGAAAATGACCCCTTAAAACTACAACCAAACGCGTACATAATCCCAACAAGGGCCGGAAAACAGCGCGCAGAAAGTGAAGAATAAAAGGCGTGATATTAGCGTGAGCGCGTGGCTCGGTAGGGGGGGGTGGAGCGGTTGTCGCCATAGTGACCCACTGTTCCGGCGTCAGATTGCTAACAGCAGTGGCAGCATTGGTAGTAGCAGGGGTGGCGATTTATGAGCGAAATTAATTTGGTTTTGATCGATTTTACAAATTCTCCGACAATGCGATAGACTGTGAATGTCCCGTGTAATTTGTCTTGTGAAAGCGAGGGATGACACGCGGGAGAGAAGACAAACAGGCGCCGCGTTGTGTGACTGGAGATGGAGAGCGTAATGAATGGACGCGTTTCCCGCAGAGAGTAATTAATCATCGCCGGAGCCGGGCAGCGGGGCCGCAACCCGGGGCTGGCACGGGACCCGCCGACGTCACGCCCAAACGCCGCCGGCCAGCGAGGGGCAGAGCCAAACACCCAAACCTGTACCACACGCACAGAGGGGCAGAACCAAACACAGCCAAACCTGTACCACATGCACAGAGGGGCAGAGCCAAACACCCAAACCTGTACCACACGCGCAGAGGGGCAGAGCCAAACCTGTACCACACACACAGAGGGGCAGAGCCAAACACAGCCAAACCTGTACCACACACACAGAGGGGCAGAGCCAAACACAGCCAAACCTGTACCACACACACAGAGGGGCAGAACCAAACACAGCCAAACCTGTACCACACGCACAGAGGGGCAGAGCCAAACACCCAAACCTGTACCACACGCACAGAGGTGCAGAACCAGCCAAACCTGTACCACACACACAGAGGTGCAGAACCAGCCAAACCTGTACCACACACACAGAGGGGCAGAGCCAAACACAGCCAAACCTGTACCACACGCACAGAGGTGCAGAACCAGCCAAACCTGTACCACACACACAGAGGGGCAGAGCCAAACACAGCCAAACCTGTACCACACGCACAGAAGGGCAGAGCCAAACACAGCCAAACCTGTACCACACACACAGAGGGGCAGAGCCAAACACCCAAACCTGTACCACACACACAGAGGGGCAGAGCCAAACACCCAAACCTGTACCACACACGTGCAGAGGGGCAGAGCCAAACACAGCCAAACCTGTACCGCACGCGCAGAGGGGCAGAACCAAACACAGCCAAACCTGTACCACACGCACAGAGGGGCAGAACCAAACACAGCCAAACCTGTACCACACGCACAGAGGGGCAGAACCAGCCAAACCTGTACCACACACACAGAGGGGCAGAGCCAAACACAGCCAAACCTGTACCACACGCACAGAGGGGCAGAACCAAACACAGCCAAACCTGTACCACACGCACAGAGGGGCAGAGCCAAACACAGCCAAACCTGTACCACACACACAGAGGGGCAGAGCCAAACACAGCCAAACCTGTACCACACACACAGAGGGGCAGAGCCAAACACAGCCAAACCTGTACCACACACACAGAGGGGCAGAACCAGCCAAACCTGTACCACACACAGAGGGGCAGAGCCAAACACAGCCAAACCTGTACCACACGCACAGAGGTGCAGAGCCAAACACAGCCAAACCTGTACCACACACACAGAGGGGCAGAACCAGCCAAACCTGTACCACACACAAAGAGGTGCAGAACCAGCCTTACAGCCAAACCTGTACCACACACACAGAGGTGCAGAACCAGCCAAACCTGTACCACACACAGAGGTGCAGAACCAGCCAAATCTGTACCACACACACAGAGGTGCAGAACCAGCCTTCCAGCTAAATGTGTGCTGCACACACGGAGGTGCAGAACCAGCCTTAACACACAACTTGTACTCATAATAACTGCTATACTACTACTACTATTAATATGACTATTACTACAACTAATAATAGAATTGTGATTTTCTTCTAGTTGTTCTTGTTATTGTTATGATTAATGTTTTTCTTATTAGTATTATTCATATTTATATGTGTATATATATATATATATATATATATATATATACATGCTTATATGTTACTATTTTTAAACTAAACCCACACTGCTTTGCATACATAAACCTGGTTAGTGTAATTATTCTGCACAGTGCCTGGTGGTGTGTGTATCACTTGTTGTAGGTTCTAGTTCAGCCGTTCGCTCAGACAGGTGAAAGGGTCCCACTCTATAAGAGGTAAGAGAATCACAAGCAGAACTGCAGGGGGAGATTACCCAGAGAGGTATAGAGGTTCCCAGCAAGGTCCAGGTAACAGAATGACTGGACTAGCAGCAGGATAAGAAGATCATTCTTCTCAAGCTCTTTTACGGTGCCGTTGCAAAGGCTACGTTCAACGCAGCAGTAACATTGTAAGCTGCTGTGGCAAATGAATGAAGGTCAGATTGCTGTCTTTGCTTACCCTTAACCAGAGGTGTAAATTCCAGAGGTCAGACTGTAAAAGCCCTGCCTTGTGTTTCTACCCCCCATGAACTCAGAATTGAACTAATTAGCAAACCCAGGTGATTGGAACAGAATACTGCGGATGACTTTTACATTCTGAACCTGGATTTTCCACCTCTGCCCAGTAAAGACAAGCTGAAGCGGAATTGACTAAATTCAGGAAAAAGTTCATTTCGATTTAAGGTCGTCTTTAACTAATCACACACACTAATCCACTCCAAATGAGCGTCGGAATAAGACCTCTGAAAGGTGCTATATGAACCGATCCAGCCGCCGTGTGTGTGTGTGCGTATGTAACCCTCCGGATGCAGATGAGCATGTGTGTGTGTGGATGTGTGTCTGTGTGTGTGTGCGAGTGTGTGTGCGCGAATGTGCGTGAGAATGTGTGTGCGAGTGCATGTGCGAGTCGTGTGTGAGTGTGTGTGCGTGTGTGTCTGTGTGTGTGTGTGTGTGTGTGTGTCTATGTGAGAGTGTGTGTGTGTGAGTGTGTGTGTGTGGGTGTGTGAGTGTGTGTGTCTGTGTGTGCGTGTGTGTGCATGCATGCGTGTATGAGTGTGTGTCTGTGTGTAAGAGCGTGTGTGTGTGCAGCAGAAACAGGATCCCTCCCTCACGCGTGAGCGGACGTGAGCGGCAGCACGTCTCTCTGTTTATTAAGCTAATCCCAAAATCCACACGGTGCGGACCTCTGAGCCGCTTAATCCCACGCGGCGCCCGGGGATTCCACACGCCGGAGACGCCACGCAAGGGCCGGGCCGCGGGGCCCGAGGGCACCAGAGCAATCCCAGGGTGCACTGGGAGAGAGGGAGGGACATGCATGAGACACCCAGAGTGGAAGCTGGGTCAAACACATACAGTAACTGTTTGGGATTCAAATACATTTCTGTGCTATACTGAGCTTGTCTGGTATATTGGAGGCGATTAAATACTCTGAAAAAGCGCAATCCCCCACCTTCTGGTCCTCTTGGTTGGCTCAAGTGCACAGGCAAGATCAATGGAGCGCATAAAAGTATTTGAATCCGAAAACAATTATGTGAAGAAGTGTTCAACCCAGGAGCGCTGAAGGCAATTAAACATACGCGTTAGCGGTCGGGTGGATGCCAGGTGTGCTTTGGAAACGGGTACAAGAGCCACGAAGAAAACAAACAACGTTACAGAAGCTAACAAAATATAATTGCGCTTTTATGTCAACACAGTTCCACGGCACTCAGGATGATATGGCAGAATTACTTTAAAAAGCACAAAGAAAACACAAGGAAAGCACAAAGAAAGCACAAAGAAAGAACAAAGAAAGTACAAAGAAAGCACAAAGAAAGTGCAAAGAAGTACAAAGAAAGTACAAAGAAAAAAGCCTTCATCAGGGCATGTTTTTCAGATTATTAATTATTCAGATGTCCACTAGTGACGATAAACCAAGAGGTATTAACCAATCTACAATAATAAAGTGTGTACTTGGTTAACACACACAGTGTTTTTGCATCATGTGTCAAAAGAATCACAGGACCACAGGAAGTAGTTGAAGAGCCCTGTTCTGGAGGAGATTGACTGTCGAAGAAAGCAGGAGGGCAAAGCTTTTTTATTATATTTCATTATGATTATGCTTTTTGGAGTGTTTTGTTTTTCCAAAATTCTAAGGCAGTTTTGTAGAACTCCATTGCTTTCAATTACCAGTAGTAATTGTTACATCAGCATTAAAATGATCAGTAATCACATATTTACGATCCCACACAGTAAACGGTTTAAAGGGGTTAACCATTAGAGTTTCACAAAGAATATTCTTCAGGTTAAAAACTTTTAAAAGTATTTACTTAAATAAAAACCCCGCAATATGGAAACTAATTACATGCACAATGGCCTCTGGGTATGATATCACGACTTGTGTTTCAGCTAATTAATATTTTCACAGATTTTAACATCACCTTTACAAAATCTTTACAAGCCATGTTCACTGGGAAAAAAAAATGTAAAAAGAATATTACTCATAAACGCTAATAACAATTCTTTAAAAAATTTCGATTTCAAAACTTCGGCGAAAGAATTCCCGCCGACAGAATTGGGATGAGGAACGTGGGCTGACGTTATCGTGGGGAGGAGGCGGGGGCCCTCTGGCATTTACCCAGGGCCCCGAGCGACCCGCGGCGGCCGCCGTTCCCGTCATTTACTCGGAAAATTGTCTAAACAACGGACGCGGCGCGGCTTTGCACAAGCCATCGTTCCGCGCTGTTTGCGTCGCGCTCCGAGATTCCGTAAACAGCCGGAGACGGAGGGCCGCGACGCTCCGCTTTTTTTTCCGTGGCGGATATGAATAGTCCTCCCGCCAGATGGTGAGAACGTCACGCCGTGACAGCGAGGCGGGAATCTTTCCCCTTTTCCCCCTAAAGGAGAGCGCACTCCCTGCGGTCGATCTTTCCCCTTTTCCCCCTAAAGGAGAGCCAGGCCCTGTGGTCCATCTTTCCCCTTTTCCCCCTAAAGGAGAGCGCAGGCCCTGTGGTCGATCTTTCCCCTTTTCCCCCTAAAGGAGAGCGCACGCCCTGTGGTCCATCTTTCCCCTTTTCCCCCTAAAGGAGAGCGCAGGCCCTGTGGTCCATCTTTCCCCTTTTCCCCCTAAAGGGCAGCGCAGGCCCTGCGGTCGATCTTTCCCCTTTTCCCCCTAAAGGGCAGCGCAGGTCCTCGCTCGGGCACACAGTACTGCTTTAATAAAGCTCTCCCGCTTCTGTGCAAACGTTCCCGCCCCGGGCCCAAGAGGGCCCGGCCTGTAGCAGCCCGAACCTCCATCACGATTCCTGGTCCTCGCTCCCCCGTCCGTCCCCCGACGCTGACTCACGACTCGCCTCTTCAGATTGCATCAGGCCTCCCCTGACCAACCTTTACACATCCTCTCTTTTCCCCCCCTCTTTCCTTTCCGCGGATTTCCTTTTGGATAATGTCATAGATACAGCCGCCCAAGAAAGATTACGTCTAATCGCACCGCACCATCTTCTGTAGCAATACAAAGTGCTGTTTGCCGGGTAAATATTACTCTTGGTGATTATACATTGGCCTCTGTGCCTGTGGGGTGATACTGCGTTTCTGTATTCCTGAGGGGAAAGCTAATATTCTCCATGGTCCACTGCTCTGGATAAGAGCAAATCTGATAGAGTTGTAATATAATGCATCTTGTACCAGACCTGGGTTCAAACAGTATTTGTTTTGGATTCAAATACTTTTCTGTGCTCTTTTGATCTTGGCTGGCGCATTTACAGCCCGCATGGCGGAACAGATGGGTGGGGTTTACAATTTTGGGATCATTCAGTTTGTTCCAATACACCAGGAACGGCTTACAATCTGCCCGTGTCCACTTTTAAGCACCAGAAGATTCTTTGAACAAAGATTATTTTAATAATGATTCTTCATTAAACAAAATAAAATCTGTGAAGATGTAATAAAAACAAAGCCATAATTGTGAAATTCGACAGTTCGCTTAGCTTCCACCCGCGTTCCGTATAATCGCATAAAGCGATCACATCGGCAGTTGTGTGGTCTTAAAGCGTTCGTCGCAGGGACGACCCAACCCTGTTACCCGGCGCGGGAGATACACGGCGCTACCTGTCGCAGAACTCCTTAATTGGTCGGTCTGTCGGAGCTACATAATCAGTCTTTCCGGGTGGGTTGTTATTTTTGAGGTTGGGCGCTACGACAGCACGTGTTCCTCCAGTCCATAAACAGAGCCTAATTGCCGGGGGAAACGGCCTCCCCATCGTGGTGGGCTGCGGGGCATTGTGGGAAACGGTCACTCTCGGATCGTACGGCGCACGGTCGGGGGGGGGGTTGTTCGGGGTAGCCTCTGGTGAAGATAACAGAGAGCACGCACAGCGTAACACGGTTTTTTGTACGGAGGAAGATCGCAGCCCTCCTGGTGTATGAAAGGACAAAAGAGGACTCATCACCCCCTGCATGACTCAAATCCACAGACGCGCCAGGGCCGCACAACGCAGGTGCGCTCGCAAAGAAGCCCACACACTCTCGCAACGACTTCAAGAAGTGAAATATTTCAGACTGCTGTTCTGTAGGCGGGAACCTAGCGTGCGACACCTTTTTTTTCCCCTTCTTTCTCTTCTATTTCTTTTTGTAGCTGAAAACGGTGTGTTGTCGTCCTCCGGAGAGGATGGCTTTGTTCTGGAACGACAGAGGAGCTGGGACGTGACGGCGCTCCCCTCTCTCTCTCTCTCCCTCTCTCCCTCTCCCTCTCCCTCTCTCTCTCTCTCTCTCTCTCTCTCTCTCTCTCTCTCTCTCTCTCTCTCTCTCTCTCTCTCTCTCTCTCTCTCTCTCTCTCTCTCTCTCTCTCTCTCTCTCTCTCTCTCTCTCTCTCTCTCTCTCATTTACGGAGCTTTACCGGTCCGCTCCACACTCGGTGCAGGGCTTTTGTTTGGAGCGTCTCTAATGAAGGGTACGGGGTGCGGGGGGGACTGCACACGCCCTTCCCCCAGACAGAGGAGCGCGTGAGAGGACTCTTCAGAACCCCTCCTTCCCCACACAAATAATGAAGAAACCCTCCAAACACATTATATTCTGTATAAAAACGGCCTCATCGGCAGCAGGAGAGGAGAGGTAGCACTCGAAAATCTCCACACCACTCCACACCTGCACGGCTCCGTTAACCCTCTCACTGCCTGAGACCAGCTCCTGTTCACATCTCCACACCTGCACGGCTCCGTTAACCCTCTCACTGCCTGAGACCAGCTCCTGTTCACATCTCCACACCTACATAGCTCTGTTAACCCTCTTACTGCCTGAGACCAGCTGCTGTTCACATCTACACACCACAAAGTGCATTCATATGGTCCCTATATTCAATTTATACACACGCCCTCATTAATTCTACCCAGTTCATCACTATGGTCATTATGCATGGACAATCCATCCAGTCGATCAGTACGTTTCATCTGTACAGCCCACCTGCGGCGCTCATTTGTCGGGTTCATTGAATAGGTCCGCCTACACAATCAACCCACAATCAACCCGTGTGGTTCTAAAAGAATATCAAAGCCAGAAAAAGAAATAATAACACAAGTACTCAACAGGAGACTGAATAACAATACATTACCAGAAGCTCTGCTGAAAACCAGCGCTGAGAAAAGCACAGTACACACCAGCTCACTGCTGGGTCTTTTTCTACCAGCTTCTGTGTCTCAAACGTCCATTTCTGTGTAGGTAGAATATTTTTAAAGAATTTTATATTTTAAAAAAGTTTACATGCCCGTAAGGCAGTGCCTTGACTACTTAGCGTAACTACGGATGTAACAGCAGCATATTTATGAACCTCTCCTTAAAAAGATACGGAAGAGTAAAACGCGGCAACCGGTGGGAAAAATAACCGACATCACCGACGTGCGGACACACTCACACCCTGCCCGTACGTTATTAGCCTTCAGCACATACAGTGCAATCCATAAGTATTTGGACAGCCGTACACCGAGTGCTTACTTACACCGGCACTAAGGAAGCGATCGAATACACACCCGACCAATCATAAACAGCTGAGAAGCCAACTGTCCAATTACTTTTGGTTTCCTAAAATGGGGGGGGGGGGGGGGGGGGGTATGTATGTATGTATGAATGTATCCATTCCTATGTGGATCACCCGAAGTGGATGGAAATAACACCGACATTAAAGGGTGACAGTCCGCAAACCTCATATTCACCGTTTCATTTCAAAAACTAAAGTGCTGGAGTAGCGAGCCAAAAGAACATCAATTCTGTCACTGTCCATATACTTACGGACTGCGCTGCATTTGCAAATGATGTCTCTTTCCTCAAACGTGAACCACGGTTGAGAGTTTCTGAAATATTTCTGAATTATGAACCATGGTGAGATACCAGACGATGTGTTTCATCAACACACCGGAACCCTGCGTCTTATCAGGACGAGCAGCCCAGCAGCAGGTCTGATAACTATTTAATTAAACACTGTTAAAGGAACAAACTTAACCACCTTCAGAACCTGACACTGCTTAATGTTATAGCACTTCAAAATAAAGAAGTACTTTTCTTCCTCTCACTCACAAGTCTGGTGCAAATCAGAATCAGGAGTAAATGAATACACTCTTTTCTATTGGCGGTTCCACCAGCCAATGGCGAGGGAGAAACCAGTCTGCTCCGGTGCCAGTTAAATGTTAAACAATGCTCTGATGATGCAACCCTTCAACATGTTTCCTTTGATGTTTTGCAGTAATTTTCTCGCTGCATTATATATATTTTTTTGGTTGCTATAGCAGCAGAATATTGTCTTGACGGGCCACTCTGTCATAGCACCATAGCAAAGTTCACTGTTCTAATTGAGCAGGCCTGTCTTGAAGACAGTGACGGTCTGTACTGAGAGAAAGTGAGGCCTATTATCTACCAATATAGGTTGCCCGTTTAATATTGTTAATATGGTTTGTCATACAAGTCATGCATGCTTTGGCACACGTCTTGATTAAAAAATGAAAAAAAACAAAAAAAACAGTGCAGTTAAATTAACCTGAAGTGAAATGTACTGAGATGATCTGAAACAGAATATAACTGAATCGGGCTGAACTGACCTAAACTGGTTGATGGGGTGATCACCTGCAGAGATACTGGATTTATTTACTGGATGAAATGATAGTCTGCAATTAAGATGTGAGCAGATCTGTAAAAACCTACAAGCAAATATTAGGAGGAAAAACTTTGTCCGCTTTGTGCTAGAAATATGTTTTATATTAGAATACTCTTACAAGAACACCCTAATGATGATGTAACAATCACCCCTGATAATTGATCCAATCAGCAACGTGTCATAGGCATGTAGGCGGAGTCTTCCGAGGGGGAAAGCAAACCTGTGTCTGCATCTCTTCTGAACAGGGAGCCATCGTAGACAATTGCCATTTTAATATTGTAATAAATAATAATGCCAGCAAACTGTATTCAATCCTCACATTTAGAGACCAGCAGAGGTATTTTGGCAAAAATAAACCAAACAGGACTGGAGTGCTGTCCTTATGCAGAAACAGTGTGGGCCGATGATTCAACTCAACTGCCTGAGGGTAGCACTCCCTGGCACCTTATTAAATCCCACGTCAAAAACATTTATGATCCATAACCATGGAAAGTAGACTAACTAGCTAGAAATAATCAGACCACCGAGTTGATCATAACAGTTCGGTTTCAGTTTTAACATCAAGCTGCAGAAGGATTTCATTTTATAGGCTAATGCCCTTAGCTGTTGTTGGCCAGAGGCTTCTTGGAAATTAAATAAAAGTGCTATGATTTCGTGCTCATTTAAAGACACTTCGTTTCGTCTGGAAACTCTTTCCCCAAACTTTCCCCCTTGGGGAGCGAGTCTGGAGAGATTACAGCGTTTTTGTGGGCGTGTCCGCTCTGGCCGACCGGATCTTTAGAAATCGATGGCGTTGAAGAACACCGACTTAGAATTTGACACAAAACGAAAGCACACCGGGGGAACTCTGACTCTTCAAACGCGTCCAGGGGCCGGGGCCCATGGAGAGCGAGGGCGGGCTTTTATTCACTCCGGACACGGAGGAACGGGACTCTCGCCACGAGTCTACGGGAATGAGAAGATCGCCGTGGGGGTACGGCGACACCGTGACTCCCACAAGAGCCTTCTGTCACCCCCCCCCCCCTCCATCCCCCCACTCCAGAAGATCCCAGGGCGCAGACTTCTGATAATGACACTAAAGAGCCACAGCTGGAGCCTCTCGCCTCCGCTCCCTCCCTCCTGCTATCCCTCTCTCCTCTCATCTCTGCTCCCCACCCCTCCACCAGCTGTTCCTCTCTCCTCACTCCATTTCGTCCAGATTCCACTTACATCTGTCAGACCCCCCCCCCCCCTCCACACAAACCCCAACATACACACTCACGCATTAACACGCACATACATTGCACATATAGGTTTTTTTTATTGCGTGCTTCTACATACATCTAGGATCGTTAGTACATCGAGCACAATACGAAATAAGGGCTTTGTTTTTGTGACACCTTTTTCTTCTGAGAACAGGATTCTATATAGTACATGTATAATGCATACATGACTGTGCTAAGGAATTATATACACCTATCGCTCCTTGTTTGTATACCATGGTATACCATGAAAGCAGAATCAGCATATCTTTTCAACCTTTACGCACGATGCGCATTTGAGATTGCGTGACTAAATAAAACAGCATGTATTATTGCATCAGTTACCTCCACAAAGAGCTATCAAATAAAAAAGAAGAATATCAGTACAAGGAAATATGCATACTCAATCTCAAAGATTTATTCAAAAAAATGAATTAATTTCGATGTACTTGCTAGTTACTGAGACAACTTCAAAGCACATCAAAGCAGTCCTAACTCCGGGCTTCCTCACGTCTACAGGCTGTCTTTCCCCGCGTTAGCCACGTCTTTCTCCTGCTAATTTGGCCGACAATCCCCGGATGATCCTCAAAGTTTTCATCTCTTCTTCAGACCTGGGTTTGGACGCGTTTGTTCTTCCTAAGTTTTTTTGCCTTTGATGACCTTCTTTGAAAAATTTAGCAAAACGCAGTCACTCTCAGTTTAAACGAGGCCACAACATTAAATAAAATAACACGGAAATGGCGACGAAGCTGATAGCATAAACATCTTTCAAGGGATTATTTAAATGCATCTAAGTGCTTGTGTTTTACTTGTAAAACTGTTTTATCTGACACTGGTAAACGGTTCGCATTGCCTTTGATGAGCCAATCGAAATTCACAAACTGGAGGAAAGGACATTATCGTTATGATGTCACTCGTCAGTCACGCGAGTGCCGGTAGTGTGGACTACCTCATGAGACAGCAACTCTGACAAGAGCGTGACAGAGGATTTTAGCCTTTGCACCCTCCGAACCTCCAAGCCACATAATTGGACACATTTTTACGACTGAAGAGATTAAGAGGGCGAGTGAGCTGGTGTTGGAGGTCTTCATCTTTTCACCATTCAGCCTCTGGTTCAAACTCTTAATAATTTATCACTCATGCTGTGCAATTAAGCCTGAAATGAACAAAACCCGGAACAATCCCTCTCTGTCCAAGACCAGGGTTACTACCAGCGGTTCGTGCTACGACGGTGTGGGTCAGAACAGCCTGTCCGTTCATCCTTTCGTTAGAGGGTACTTTGGTGTGTGGCAAGAGGGGCAATTTGTGTTAAACAGGAGAGGTTCATGGTTGTCATGATCCCTCTGCGCGTTTAGAGGTTATTTCCGCCAGTCGAGTACTTCCGCAAATGGGAAAGGGCTTCAGATATGTCCGACCTCATTCCTGTTAGCTGTACCAAATCCGGTGTTAGACCATAAAACGTCCCGTTTCTTAAAATTCTCATGAATATAAAGTACAAAGTCCTATTCAGACTGTTAAACAAGGAAATCAAATAGTATCAATTTCATGGGTAGAGTAACCACCAGAGCTCTTAATACACTGTTTTATTTTTATATCTCGAATGCCTTATGTACCGTATTTGCGATAACATACTTGTGCTAATGTATGAAGCCTTTCATTGGCAGATGAAAGAACGAGCAAAAAGCAGAGCGGAAGAAACAGAGGAGGTCATTTTCTTCAGTTACTGGAACGCAGAGGGACAGAACGGTCTCTGCAAAAATAATGGCAGAAGAAGAAAACCCTGGTCTGATGTGGAATCCACCTCCAGCCTCCAACACCGCCACTAAAACCGTAGGAAATGTACAAGTAGCCAGGCTCATTTCAAAAGCAGGACAATAGAAAGAGCCTTCATCACTCCGGTCTCTTATTCACGTTATTCCCTGTGGCCTTGGATCTGATGTCTGTTGAACGCATATCAATGGGGCCCAATTTTTAAAAAAAGGAAAAAGGAAAAAAGAAAAAAGAAAGACTAATGTTTCTTTTACGGCGTTGAGTCTACAAAATGGGGTCCAGTTTTTTACGTCCATTCCAGTTTGCTCCTGTTTCTTACTTGCAATGTTTTCCCCCCAGCCCGGTCCGCCCGTCTCTTCTTCTCTTTCCAAACTTCTGACCTCTGACAGTACTTTTCTCCCATGACCTTTGCCCTTTGACCCTCTCCTCTCTCCTGAGCTCTGATCTCAGCTCCTGTGTTTTCACCACCTTACCCTTACGCGTCCTGCCCCCCAGACCTCCGCTCTTCTGTCGCCTGAACTTTGACCTTTCTCCCAAACCCACATGTTCTCTGCAGTCGCCAGATGGCCAGCTCCTGGACCCTTTCCAACCTCTCTGCTTCCTCACCCAAGGACAGGCCTCTCAAACTTATGTTCTGGTGGGCCGCAGTGCCTGCTGGTATTTTGGCACCTCGACACTTCAGCCCCAGCTGAAAAAAACACCTCAAGCTAGGTTTTGAAACAGCTGGTAGCTGGTTGACCAGTTCAGACCAGCTCCCTGCTCAAAACGGTTTGACCTGCTCAAGCTGTGTTTCGAAACTGCTGGTGGCTGGTAATTTCAAGCTGATTTTACAGCAGGGAAGGGATTATTTTAATTTTCTGAGTTGACCCCACCATGTTTCCTAAAATGGCTACCCATTGAAAGGAACAACCTGGTTAGACTATCAAACAGCCCTAGCTAACTGAACATGCAGTTTGTCGATAACATCTTCACCTTGACTTCACGCCCGCGATCTCCCACCGTCACTCTTCTCTCTCCTGACCTCTGACCTCTCTTTCCTGACCTCAGATCTCTCCTCCCCTCCCCCCGGCCCCACGCCCGCGCCCAGGCCCAGGCGCGTTCTCCGCGTTCAGCGGTATTTTGTCAGAGTTGTCGTGCCGCAGCACGGAAATAACACCTTTCAGCACAACTGGGCTGCGATTCTCCTGGAGCCGAAAAAGAAAGGCAGCGCTGATTAGCAAGAACAAGTTGAACTCTGTCACACAGACACAAAGGGGGCAAGTCTGGCTGTTGAGAGAATTATCAAAGGGGTCAGAGAAAGTGGGATATCGTCTAATTACAAAACTCTGCTTCCTCCTGCCGGCTCAGGGGCCAGAGGAGGGAAAAGAGAAGGGACAGGAGGTTTGAGAACAGACCGGTCTCTCGCCGGTGTAATTAATTATACTGTTCTCTTTTAACAGCTGGTCTATGGAGGGTAATTTATGCCCAAGTCTAAAAGAAATGTCAGATGAGGAAATATCACAAGCGAGTGTGGGGAAAAAAAGAGGAAAGGAAATGTCAAAATGGAGGAAGAAAAAAAGATTTTTAAAAGCAAAAAAGCGACAGTCAATATAGGAAAGGGAGTGGTAGGCGTGAGAAAAATGACTACTTCATTTTTCATGTGCCGTTCTTTTTTCTGTTTTTACATTAATTTCCTCCTATTGACATCACTATTCGTCCATTGCGTTTTTATGGTCGGTCCACAAGCTGACAGCTTGTCTATTCGATGCAACTGACACCCCATAAACATCCAGGAATCAATACATCTCGCAACAGAATGACAATGGAGCATGACTTATCCTATAGAATCGCACGGCCAGTGAAATTGGAGCCCGATTAGTATCCTCAGCTTACATATTAAGATTTGAGTTTTCAGAGGCTAGGGTCACAGTATTAACAGGGCGTGGTATGTAAAACAAATGTTTGCATGCAGTAATATTTTATTATTGTCATAAACATGCACACAGCACTTACAACACAACACAAGACTTACATATCTGGTAAAGGGCAGGTCTTTTCTGCCAAAAAAGTAAATTATACACTGTGGCCTCAAATAATTTCAGTCTATTTTTGTTTTTTAATATCTACGTATTTGGTTTGTACAGCTATGGTGTTAGTTTCTTTCTGCTGCAAGTTGGTTTGTCTCTTCAGATCTTTCCCCACTTTCATCATATCCAATGAGTGTAGAGATCTCTCCCAGCACAGAGGTATCACATAGAAAATATTGCTTTCTTATTCTTCAATCTGAATCACACTTCACAATAAGGTTCATGAATTGGCAATAACTACTGTAGTTAACATTAATTAATGATGGACAAATACAATCATTCAACATGAAATGTACTTTTACATTTGTTGACAACTAACGTATTTGTTTCATGAATATTTATTTGCATTAGCAAGCCATAGTATGAAATTGTAATTAGTTAACCATTAACAAATACATTAACTGACTTTTTCATTCCAATATGAATTGGCAATAACTAATGTACTTGTAAACATGAATTAATGATGTACAAATACATTAACAGAGCTGTACAGATTAAGTTATCAGTTGTAGCTAGTTAACAACTACATTAGTTCATGCCAATTCATGGTACCTTATTGTAAGGTGTTACCATTTGAATAAATAAAACATACAAGAACATTATGTAAATCTCTTTATATGATAGAATCAGCCGGTGACATCTCACTGCGGTCTTATATGTGCAAAATCAATGCTCGCATAGAGACGGGCCGCGAAATTCTTTTAGTTCACATAAAAAATGAAAACTGCACTGCTTCGCAAAAGGGTTCACCACACGTAGTTTGTGAGAAAGAAAGAAAGTGAGAGGTTGTCTCAAAGTGATCTGGGACTGGGTTTCCAGTCAATACCGACCATAGTATCTGTACCTGCAGGGACAACTTCGGCGGAGAACATGAGTTCGGCATCGAGCTCTCTCCGAGTTGGAAAAAAACGCTCCCTCTGGATGGGCACTGTGCTTCTACAACACAAAAGCTTTTTGTAAAGACTCAAACTCAAAGAGCCCCACAGTGGGGCAGAAGTGAAGCAGTGCATAATGAATTCTAAGGTCAGAAAAGAAACAGCCCTGCCTCCACGCTCTAGCTGAAACCAAACAGACCCATCCAAAATGAAGCATCTGCGGATGATCTCACTGGATCGGAGCACCGCGCTGTAAATTAAAATGGCATCCTGTTCTTTATTGGTCTGGACAGGAGAGAAAAGCTCCTAAATCAGGACAGTCCGTGTTTCATAAGGACTTGCTGCCACCCCTGTAATCATCCTGTGACATTTAACTCGATAGTCATTGGTAGAACTGTTAAAAGCTTCACAGCACCAGCTAGCTACCGTACAATTCATCATTCTGCAACTTTATTTGCCAGTCGCTGCCATACTGAAACTATCTAATGCCAGATTTCATTTAAAATGAGCTAGGAAATTATAGAGGTACAGGGTAAATCTGCAATCTAAAATTCATGGTTTTTAATGTCAACATGAAAAACTTGCATGCAGAATAAAATGAATCATGAATAAATAATAAATTATTCTTGAACATACCACAGTATGATCAGAACACTCAATAGATACCCAACTCATAAAAACCCAATAATTACAACTTTCCATATTGTTTATTATTTCCCGGTGTAGCTCACTTCAGAAACAATGAATGGCACAGGCTGACTTCTGAAGTCTCTCCAGGCCTCTCTGCATGTGCAGTAACAGTACTATTATTTCTAAAAAATACCACTTCCTGGAAGTGAATGATGGCTTACTGTGACTGCCAACTTGTGCGATGGGAATTTCCAATCCAAAGCAGAAAGATTTCGTTAAAAAGAAAAACAATCACAAATAAAATAAGAAAAAGAAAAGGTATTACTCTTTCCCATTTGACTTTCCTTTCCGTACATTAATAATGGCTGTGTAATCTTGAATTTGTGCTACAGTACGTATTTAATAATAAAGGCACAAGCAACCACTGGGATTCGGTTGATCCGTTGGTTGGCTGTTTGTAAGAGGCAGGCTATCTTGCATGCGTATATGTTTTGTGCGAGTGTTAGTGTCCAAGTGTGTGTGTGTGTGTGTGTGTGTGTGTGCATATGCATGTGTTGTGTAAGTGTGCATGTGTGTGTGTGTGTGTGTGTGTGTGTGTGTGTGCATGTGTGTGCATGTGTGCATGCATGTGCGTATGTGTGAGTGTGTGAGTGTTTGTGTGTGTGTGTGTGTGTGTGTGTGCGTGCGTGTGCATACGGGCATATGTGAGTGTGTGGGCTTGTACGTGTTCATGCAATTCCCTTCCCTACCGGACAGCAGTGGGTAAAAACCAGACTGAAGGTTGAAATCCCAGGTGGCTTTGTGGAAACAGTTATTGTACCCATGGGCACGGTACTTAGCCTGAACCATTTCAACAGAAATACAGCTGCACCAGGAACAGTAAATATATATTCAGCAGAGTTATGCACAGCACTGACGAAGGACAGATCTACACACAGCGCCAGAGCAGCAGAGATGTGTATACAGGACAGCAGTGGTAGCGGCAGAACTTCACTAAAGGGTGTTGACAGGGGTCTGTACAGAAGGGGCCCAATCACAGAATTAATGAAAGTCATGTCCCTGTCATTCCTGTTTCTATTTTTTCCTGTGTCTCCCTGTCGCTCTTTCAAATTCAAATTCAAAATGTTTTATTGGCTTGAAATACATTGGTAAATATTGCCAAAGCATACACAGAAAATACTGCCAAAGCATCGGAATTCCTGTTTCCCTCTCCCTCTACCCCTCCCTCTCTCTCAGCGGTGTGAGGGATTTGAACATACACCCTGTAAAAGCAGTGTTGTGGTATAGAGGGTGGGGAACTGGACTTGTCACCCACATGTTGCAGGTTTGATTCCCAGGTAGGACACTGGTTCAGCAAAGCACTTAAGTATGAGGACACGACCAACAGCTGATCTTTTTCATTATTTATCAAGAGATAACACAATTACGATACTCTGCTTACAATTCTCATTCAAGAACACGTTATTTATTAATAATACACATCAAAGAAGTTCTAAATCATTAGTATTTGGTGCGTCTGCCTTTTGCCTTGATTATCACCTTCACTCAGCTTGGCAATGATTCCTTCCAAAACATCATCTTCCATTTCATCCTTGCACTCTCTCAACACCTCCCAAAGATGGTCTGCTGATTCTACTTGATGTTTTGCCTTTTTTCGCATGTGAGTGGAGTGTCATATTTGCATCATTCCTTAATGAATAATGAAAACAACCACACTGTGAAAACAAAAAAGTATGTATTTTATATATATATACTTAACTATAACTGTGACTTTTTTTTTTCTAGAAAATACCTAAATATTGCCAGTGAGACAGGTTGACTAACTTCACGATTTAAAGTGTAATGATAAGATTAAACCACTTATTAATACATCGTTTTTTCTGCAGTGGACTTGGTAGTATCCACACACGCTTGGTCCCCATTGTATATCCAGTGTATAAATGGATACTACGCTATGAAAAACATGTAGAAAGTCGCATGAAGTCACTCTAGATAAGAAGGAAATGGCAGTAATGTGATGTAACATAATGAGAAATGAAGGCAGCTGAGGGAAGTGAGCACCGCTCCTGAATGGGCGCTGATGCAAGTGTGTCCCCGGGGAAACCGAGTCCCAGTTATCAGGAGGTTCCCTTTGATAAAAGAGCACAGCTGATGTCATCAACAGGCTGGTGTGCTGGCTGTGAACGGCAGAGTGTGGATGTTTACCACAGTGTACACGTTTGACCACAGTCAAGAGCCAAAACCGCGCAGCACTGAGCTCTTAAAACTCTTTAAAATCAGGACACAACTAGAAATACTTTTTAATATTGGGACCCAAATTAGATTTCTAATTACCTTTCATGGACACATCAAACACACATATTGGCATAGTCTAGCAGACTAGCGACTCATTTCGAAACCCGCCGCATTCTCTCCCCTCAGCCGATTTTGGATCCCAACCCGTAATTTAAGAAACGCTGCCCTAGAGGTTCCCTAAATATCCTGGCCTGGCTTCAACATCTGTCCTGAAACATGACCTGTTGTCTTTCATAAGCACACCTCGTTAATTCCGCCGATCGCAAGTGTCATCAAACTGCGTTTGTGAACAACAAAATGGCCGCTTGCCTTTACTCATTCAGATTTATGGATGGATGCTGAAGGATCCCAGGGCCCTGCTGGCAGTGGGGGACCAGTGCAGTGCACAGCAGCTAACAGCCAGAACCGAACACCCTCCCGCAGTGAAATCAGCCAAAAACACACACAGCAGAACGCGTGGAGAGCATTGTTAGCTGCCCTTAATGAGCCAGGAAAAGAATACTGGGGCTCCATCCAGCCTAAGGTGTCAAATACAATCTAATTATGCCCACTTTATATTATTAATTTGTTAAACAGATGCCCGTAGACAAGACAGGGCCACTTGCACAGTTTAAATCTTTTTTTTTTTTTTCTTACAAGTCTTCCGTCTACATCCTAGATCACCCCTCTGAGGCAGTCTGAGGGTTGAGAGGAGAACGTGACTCTTTCTGATCAGAGACTCAGTCTCTGAAAGCCAGGGGCACACAATCTTATCTTAGGATGCGGGTGCAGGTATCTGTTTTAACCCAGCACTGAGACACCTCGCTCTGCTGTACGTATCCAGGTCTTGATTGAAGACCGAGAGTAGTTACTTAGGTAGGTCAGGCATCGTAGCGCCGGGCTGAAACAGGAGCACGCACCCCCTCCTCCACGGGGACATCCAGTGGTGAAGGCCAGGGTTGGGTCCCCCTTCCCAGCAGCCTCTGTACGGCGCGGAGGGCCGGAGGGGGCTGGGCTCGAGCCCTGGGATTGGCCGGGTGAAGACACACAGCCAATGACGGCAGTTGGGTTTCCATGGCATCGCAGCGCAAGGGGCCATGAGTGAACAGACGGGGTCAGGGCTGCTTCTATGATTTCGGGGGCCCTAAACGAGGAAGAACGGGGGGCGCGGGTCGGCACCAGGACAATAAAATGTCTTTCCAAAAAAAGAAAGAGAAAAAAACACATTTAAAAGCATTTAAATTGTGAAGCCCACAGATGGTTGTGTCTAAACGACCGCATAGAGCGCTTCTGCCAGCAGCCGTCTCTGGACGGTGTCCCGTTCTTCATTTGTACACTCACAGAGGAGAAGTGGCTACATTACTAGTATTAAGTTGTTGTAGTAGTAGTAGCTGCAGTAGTAGTACTAGCAGTAGTAGTAGCAGTAGCAGTAGTAGCAGTAGTAGCAGTAGTCATAGCAGTAGTAGTAGCACTAGTAGTCATAGCAGTAGTAGCAGTAGCAGCAGTAGCAGTAGCAGTAGCAGTAGCAGCAGCAGCAGCAGCAGTAGTAGCAGTAGTAGCAGTAGTAGTAGCCATAGCAGTAGCAGTAGCAGTAGTAGCAGTAGCAGTAGCAGTAACAGTAGCAGTAGCAGTAGCAGCAGCAGCAGTAACAGTAGCAGTAGCAGCAGCAGCAGTAGTAGTAGTAGTAGTAGTAGTAGTAGTAGTAGTAGTAGTATTAGCAGTAGTCATAGCAGTAGCAGTAGCAGTAGTAGTAGTAGTAGTAGTAGTAGTAGTAGCAGTAGTAGCAGCAGCAGCAGTAGCAGTAGCAGTAGTAGCAGTAGCAGTAGCAGTAGCAGTAGCAGTAGTAGTAGCAGTAGCAGTAGTAGTAGTAGTAGTAGTAGTAGCGGTAGCAGTAGCAGTAGCAATACTAGTCGTAGTAGTAGTGTAAGAATGGTATATAGGAGTAAACAGGAATTTGTTAATACGATGCACACAGCTAAAGGAGCTCATATAACCATTGTCTGAAGCAGGTGAAGTGTCTTTGACAATAGTTTAATCATCTGGAAATAACAGATAAATAAATACAAAACATTCAATACATTTTAACTTGTGACTTGATTAAATCATTCTTCCACTCCCATGCCTTGCGTATTCACGGAATTGCCTTTTGTGCTGTTTGAAAGTATTGATTGCTTTCAATTGTAAGTGCGGCCCTTTCCATTATGTTCATTTTCTATTCTCCACTCCTTTGTTGAATTACCTTGTACCAAGACCTTGCGTTCAGGGAAAACACTGCATACATACACAAATAAATGTGAGTAAGAGTAAATGTATGATTGCTAAGAAATAATTAGTGAAAAGAAAACAGTCTGAATAACAGTTGTAATGGAAGCGATCCCTCTAGGACAGAGCGCTGACTGAAGTAGAGGCAATCCCCTGAAAGCCCAATAATGACGGAATTGAAAACAATCCTTTCTAGACGGAATAATTATTTAAATGGAAACAGCCCCCCCCCCCTGGTCTGCGGCCATTTTGTGCCCGACGCTGAACTTGTGTACGCTGGCGGAGGAGCCGTGTTTGGAAGGGCTCACTCGTTCACTCCCTCCTGACACACGACACAGGGAAATCTAGATAGAGCCCTGGATAGGGATTTGGTGGGGGAAAAGAGGAGATGGTTTCAGACACTATGGTCCGAGCAGTTACTGAGAAACTTGCAATGCTTGCGTGACAGCTGTCAGCGGCTCGGTGAGCAAGAAAGAAACCTCTTTTTCATTTATTGTTAGTTTCGAACAAGGGTTTTCCTGGCTCGCTGTGGACCTGTACAGATTACGTACTCGATGATTAATAACTACTAAACAATCTTAAAAGCTGTGGTTGCTATTTGCCATCGCCATCCTGACAAAAAAACCTCTCCAGTGATCAAGTTTGTGTACATCGTCTGTACCCTACATTGTGGGGAATACTGAGTGAACTACTTTGGGATCCACATTTGATGCCGAAAAATCGGACACCCTACAAAATGGCCGATCGCGCAAATAGTGCACTACACAGCACAGAGGGAGCCATTCAGAGCCCCGTTCCTCAGAAGCCAATGGGGGGCCACCAAAGTGGTCGGAGATGATCCTCCACACCGCCTCTGTCCTAATTCTACCTCTTTGTCCTTATTGTAATTTTTTTTTGTCATCTGCTAATCTAGCGTAGCTCCGGGCGCGGGAGCGCTCTCCAGTCAGCGGGGGGCCCTCGCGTTGGGTGACAGGACCGAGCGCGTTTAGGGTTTTTAAGCGAATGCCCTTGAGGGCTTTGACAGGTGTTCCCGCTCACCTTAAATCCAACGCAGCGGAGCGTGAAATAAGGGCCCCGCCCGCCCGGCCCCCGCGGAGGGGCCCGACCGCGTTCCAGCCTGCGGAGATCCACAGCCGCTCCTCGCCGAGGCCGCTCATTAATATGCATTAACTCCACGCCACCGGACGCAAAATTAAAAACAAAATGGAGCCCGCACGTCCATCTGTTCGTCTCCGTTAACCCGCTGCTGTCCTCAGCGGAACTTTTCGGATTCCTCTGGCACACTTGTCAAGCCAGTCAAGCTGATCGCAAATCTGTCGGGATTTGTCATACTGGCCGATGAACGAGGCGACAGCACGGGTTTTGTTGAACCTACTACGTTTCAGTCATTAGTCACAGAGTGTTTCTTTCCACAGCAAACATAATCGCCTCGATGCTCTTTTTAACTTTGCGTCTTCAGTCAGACGTGGGTTCGAGAAGTTTCATCCCCTCCTCCCGTTCAGAAAACTCACTGGCGTTCACGGACCGGTCCTTTTGTCCCCTGCTCCTTCAGGCAGAGAGAGGACGAGTGGACGAACAGTCAAGCAGACTTTCACTCTGTGGTCCGTGACCTCGTTATTCATTCATGATGGACACTGTTAGGGCCTCTTTTGGCTTTTCCGCCGCAAAGCTGCTCGACTGGGACCAAGGAGGTTGGTGGTTCAAGCACCAGTGTAGCCACAATAAGATCTGAGCAGCCGTCGGGCCCTTGAGCATGGTCCTTAACCCCACATCGCTCCAGGAGGGATTGTCTTAGTCGAACGAAATGTAAGTCGCTTTGGATAAAAGCGTCGGCTAAATAACCGCGATGTAACGAGACTAAAACCAAGCACCGCATACCGCGCAGAGCCCGGGACCTACGAGAGCTGGGAGCGGGAGAGGATTGTGGGAGTCCACAGAGACACGCAACATCCAGCGCACAAACGTTATTTTATTTTGACACGGAGCCAAATGGGTTTAGCGTTTGCTCTCTGCTCAGAGAGGCTGACCCCGGCTAACTGCAGAGTGAGCTGGAGACCGGGAAACTCGATAGCGGAGCAGCTAAGGGCTATACGGAACACAGCTCCCTGTGATCACGTATCAAACAGCCCAATAAGCCGGTGCACCGCTAACTGCAGACGGGCAGCGAGTCCCATTTCAGCCTGAACCACCTTACCTCCTTTCACTGCGCGGATACCGCGGCCGGACCCAGGCACACGCGGTTACCTGACTGCGCTTTTTTATCACTAAAAATAAACTTGCTATTGTTATTACTAAAAAAAATAAAAAAATAAATGGTGCCAAGCACATTCTCCATATGTGGCCTGACTCTGCTGATGCAGAAAAATATATTTATCATACATTATTATGACCAAAATCCAAAAAATGAATCAACCATAACAAGCATTTTAGTCTCATATTTAGACTTAAAATATCATTTATATTACTTTCTCGCTAAATAAGGCAAAGATCACCAAAGAGGTTAGACAGTATTGCCCATTTCAAGACTTGCCAATAGGGGGTAAGACAAAGGGAATTTCACCTGAAAGAAAAAAAGTTAAGCCAACATGTTCAACTTGAGCGAGAGAAAAATAAAGATTTAGTCTCATTGCAGGCTTAAAACGCTTGTTCAGTCGGACTCTGTTTCAGGGCGAACGCACGATGACGGTGCGGAAAGAAGGCGCGCGGGTGCAAAGCGCCGGACAGATCTGAGACAGCAGCGCCCACATTTAAATGCAGGGAGCGCTTGGCTCCTTTTTCACTTTCTCATTATCAGCCTTGGCTGCACGCACCTGCGGCAACTCTTATTGATTAAGCGCAACAAGCCAGCCTTCACTCTTTAGTTACTGTCTGCAGATGTAGGCCGCTGCTTCCCCGGGCTACACGCCGTCGTTGCTTCGCTGAGGAACGGAACGGAGAGCCCTTCCGCACCTGGGATTACGGGCGAGCGGCGTCTTCCCCCCCGTCGAGCCGTCCGCTTCCACAGCAGGGGCTTTTCTACGCCGGACTGACGGACGGACGCTGACGGGACGGAAACCTTTAATCCCGTCTCCGCGCGCCGGGGGAGGTGACGAGGCGGAGCGGGAGAACCGGGCCGGCTTTACCGCGGGGGGGCTCCCGGAATGCTTTTTGTAGGTGACGGGAACAGCCTGAGACGGGGTTGGGGGCTGGGGGCCAGGCGGGAGGGGGGTGACACATCAGAGACCGCTGGGGTGAGAGAGTCCCGTACTGGAGGGAGAGAGTCCCGCACTGGGGTGAGAGAGTCCCTCACTGGGGGGAGAGAGTCCCTCACTGGGGGGAGAGAGTCCCGCACTGGAGGGAGAGAGTCCCTCACTGGGGGGAGAGAGTCCCGTACTGGGGGGAGAGAGTCCCTCACTGGGGGGAGAGAGTCCTGCACTGGGGTGAAAGAGTCCCTCACTGGGGTGAGAGAGTCCCGCGTGGAGGGAAAGCCACGGAGAGTCTTTGTTCAGCCAGACCTCTTTACAATGTGTGCTTATTATAAACAGGCCCGTTCAGGACCATGGACAGCACATCTCTGTCAGCAAGGGCCCTGGCCACTGTCCATGGTGCTGAAGGGATTCCATGCTTCGGGAGCCAACTCCATACCCAGCAAAGATCCCAAAAAAAGAGTCAGTCTCAACAAGTACATTAGTCTTATATTTAGACTTCAAATCTTTTTCTTTTTGCCAAAAAAGCAAAAAAAACAAATATATCGCCAATGAGCAAATATAGTTTTACTCATTTCAAGATTTGCCAATGGGGTAAGAACATGTCGCAAACAGTAACAGAAAACAAGCTAATAATTTCAAGCTGACGGACTGGAGCGCTTGTTAAGACGGAGTTTTTCTGCAGTGCGGTCGGAGGACTGTCTGAGCGTGGTCTCAGAGAGGCAGACACAGGAGCGGATTAAAACAGGCCGTCTCCGAAACGTCCTCTCCGTGCATCAGCCGGCCCCCCCCTACGCCGCCGACAGCAGGGGAGACCGTAAGCCCTTCCCCCGAAATAAATAAATCGCCCACACAATTATGCTCCTTTATATCCCTCCAGATTGGTTTTTAATACCCTGAGTGCCAGCGCGGTGTGACCTCACACTGCCCGTATATCACCACGACAACCAGATAACACGCCGCCCAGCCCAGCTCTCCCGGGCTGGGTTCACACCGCGGGGTCTGGTCACACCGCGGGTTCTGTTCACACCGCGGGTTCTGTTCACACCGCGGGTTCTGTTCACACCGAGGGTTCTGTTCACACCGCGGGTTCTGTTCACACCACGGGTTCTGGTCACACCGCGGGTTCTGTTCACACCACGGGTTCTGGTCACACCGCGGGTTCTGTTCACACCAGCACTTGTTTTACCCACAGGAATGCACGCAAACAAGCTTTACCCTAATCCAGTGCTACTCAACTCCATAACCCTAACCCTGACCATCTCTCCCAGGCCGGTTCTGTTCACACCAACGCCATTTTACCTAGATGCACGCAAACAAGCCTTGTGCTTTGCACAGCTATATTTTGTGAGCGGACAATTCGAAGGTTCTGTCTGTGTTCTGAGTAGTTTCGAGATATCGAGCTTCAAAGATTCCACAGTGAATGGGCTCAAAGCAGGGACGACCTTTTACATTTTGAATTACTTCCTACTTTTAAACAGTATTTTTGTATAAAACTTGACACCAACTCATTTGTGAAAAATGTCAGTTAGAAACTTATAATTCTCAGCTAACGATTTGCATTGCAAAAACGTTTATTTTTTTAAGTGGCCCATTTTCTCCTAAATTGTAAATGTCAAACTGTATACAGTCACACTGGAGCTGCGGCCTCCGCAGCTGAAGATGCAGAGGAGCCCCGAAGCGTTCAGATAGCACCTTCACGGGATCAGCGAAAAACGTACCTTAACCTCCGTGGCCTCATTTGACCCCATTCAGTGTTTGACATCTCTCAACCTTTCCACTTTGCCCCACCCAACAGGGCAATTTTCACCTATTTTGTACTTAAACTGTCCTATAAAAATGCCAATATCTATCACTATTTACTATATAATAAATAATAAAAAAAACATGCCATTTCTGAACTGCATATTTTAGTCTTCATATTGGAACATTTTTTGAAGTAGAGAAATGGTATCAAGGATTGTTAGAATATGCCTTTGCCTCGGAGTCTCTGACTCGGTCCATGTTGTATGCCGTTCATATGGCACGGGGGACGCTGCTGTTTTATTGCCCTGCTCTGCAAATGAGAGGTAGATACAGAGCTGTTCTCGCAAGCGGCGAATCTGTTTAACGATCGAGCATCACCTTCTCCCTCTTTTCTTTTATTTTGCCGCAGTTTTTATTATCTCATAAATATGAAAGCAACACTAATTTGGGACATTTGTCTCAACAGCATGGACGGTGTTAAAAGCCAGGTAACCGTGTTTTAATATTGGTACTGTATGATTTTTCTATTTTCTCATTTGGTGGGATTAAACAGTAAACATGAAACAAACATAATTTTATGTTTTCAAAAGTCCTGTACAAACTGTGCATAAAAGGTGTTGTGTGGGGTTAGCTTTACCCTCTGTAGATGTATAAAATATAAGAAAATATATAGCCATTTTTATTTTCATCTCCTTACTTTGTGGATGATTCTGGTGGCACTTTCCCACACAGGTGTGAAACACTTCAGGTTCCTCCGGCTCAGAAATTAGATGTTTCTCACAGGTGTTTTATATTTATAGATAAAAGGCCAGTCATTTGGGAGACAACACAGGATGTCACATTTTTTCGATTACAATAATTTGGTGTCAATTTAAACTGTTGGGGTCAATTTTACCCCAAACAGAAAAGCGGTCATATAATCTTGACATAATAATTAAAAGACTGCACTTTCTCCGAATAGACTCCTTGACTTCTCAGAATATGATCCAGGGTGCAATTATAACATCTTAAGTTAAGCTGCTGAAACCAGAAAAGTTTAAAAACCACCAACCCAGTAATTTGTCAGGTTTAAATCTAGGGTTCTTACTTGAATCCTCACATTGAGAATGTCACGATTTTCATCACATGCACTTCAGCATTTATCCAGCAACTACGAGAAATCCATTTCGGTGACAAAACACTTGAGTTTTAATTATTTTGAGTCTAAAACCATTTTCATTGCACTAACACACACAAGCAAATTGACAACCCTTCTCTGGTGGGATTACGGTTTCAAGAGATTGTGGCACATGAATTATTCTTTTTTTCATGAGAACTGACAGTTCAGGCAGAGTTAGAAATGATCCAATGCAAGGAAACATCTCCCATCATGCCGTGCTTCAGAGTCGTGCATTTAAATACCCACCAATCCCGTCTCCCAAAAAAAACAGGCATTCTATTCCTATTTTCAGATCTAAGGATTAGGCCTGCATTCCTTCCACATTTTACTCATTTAGTCCACTCAGCCTCCACGCCTTTTATTGTTTATTTAACCGGCAAAAACCCCTGATTGTGATCTAAAGATCTCCTTTACATGGGGGACCCGACATAAAACAGAAAGCTACAAGATTAACGACGTGCAAACATCAAATGGGGAATGAATAAGGAGGGTAACAATAATTAAAATCAGAAACATACTTCAGCCACAGAGCCATGAATTAGGTGTGTAAAAATCCACCCTATCCCCCCCCCTCCTGCACCTGCCCCACGGTCACACGGTGCTGTCCGGTCCACTCATTGGCCCGTTCCATCAGCCCTGTCCCGCTCCAGCTGGGATCCGCCCGGAACGCCGACACATCCCAGCCCATTCCCCGTCACATCCGTCTCCCGCGTCCGTACCCATTACACTCCCTCTCCGTCTCCCACACCCATTACACACCCTCTCTGTCTCCCACACCCATTACACACCCTCTCTGTCTCTCCCGCGCTCCACACCCATTACACTCCCTCTCCGTCTCCCACACCCATTACACTCCCTCTCCGTCTCCCGTGTCTCCACCCATTACACTCCCTCTCCGTCTCCCGCGTCTCCACCCATTACACTCCCTCTCCGTCTCCCACACCCATTACACTCCCTCTCCGTCTCCCACACCCATTACACTCCCTCTCCGTCTCCCGCGTCTCCACCCATTACACTCCCTCTCCATCTCCCACACCCATTACACTCCCTCTCCGTCTCCACACCCATTACACACCCTCTCCGTCTCCCGTGTCTCCACCCATTACACTCCCTCTCCGTCTCCCACACCCATTACACTCCCTCTCCGTCTCCACACCCATTACACTCCCTCTCCGTCTCCCACACCCATTACACTCCCTCTCCGTCTCCCACACCCATTACACTCCCTCTCCGTCTCCACGCTCCACACCCATTACACTCCCTCTCCGTCTCCCACACCCATTACACACCCTCTCCATCTCCCACACCCATTACACTCCCTCTCCGTCTCCCACGTCTCCACACCCATTACACTCCCTCTCCGTCTCCCACACCCATTACACTCCCTCTCCGTCTCCACGCTCCACACCCATTACACTCCCTCTCCGTCTCCACGCTCCACACCCATTACACTCCCTCTCCGTCTCCCACACCCATTACACTCCCTCTCCACGCTCCACACCCATTACACTCCCTCTCCACGCTCCACACCCATTACACACCCTCTCCATCTCCCACACCCATTACACACCCTCTCCGTCTCCCGCGCTCCGACCCCGGATCGCATCCCGTTCCTGCCCCGCTCCGTTCCCGACACGGCCCCACGGCGCTCCCCGCCTCCCCCCTGACCCTGCCCTAGCCCCCCGGATCAGAAGGAGGGGCGGGGACGGTACAGCGCTCCCCGCCTCCCCCCTGACCCTGCCCGAGCCCCTCGGATCAGGAGGAGGGGCGGGGACGGTACAGTGCATTAGCCGGACCCCGTGAGGGGCTGGGAGAGCTGAGGAGTGGGAGAGAAGGCCTTTCATCCTCCATTTCAGCCACCATAATGACTAATAACTCCATCACTGTGTTTGGGAGAGACATGGAGGGGCAATTCTGCAGCTGGACAAGAGCCTGGGTGAGAGAGAGAGAGGCGGAGAGATGGAGAGGGGGAGAGAGAGCGGGGAAGAGAAAGATATATGGAGAGATGAGAGGGAGAGAGATATATATGGAGAGATGGAGAGGGAGAGAGAGACATTTGACCTTCAACCAATTCAACATAAAAATTGTGAAACATAAAAATTGAGAGAAACAAAACAATCAAAATCGGAACAAAAAACACAACCCCAAAAGAAAAATACAAAAATAACAAGAGGGAGAGAGTGAGAAAGAGGCAAAATAAAAAAGATGACAAGAAATCAATCAACTCTTAATTGTTCACAAATTAAGATTAATCGGAAGATTAAAATATGACTTGCTGGAAAGAATGTGCTGTGGGTGAGTGTACTAAAATTATTTCTTGGCCTTTCACCAATTAAAATGTTGAAAATGATGTGTTGCACAACACATAGCACAACAAGGATCAAATCCCTCCTCCCACACACACAGTCCAATAATCCCCCGCACACACTCTCTGACAGTCCCCCCCCACACACATTCCGAAAATCTCCCCCACACACACTCTGACAATCGCCCCCACACACACAGCGACAAACCCCCCCACACACACTCCGACAATCCCCCCACACACAGCGACAATCCCCCCCACACACACTCTGACCACCCGCCCCACACACACTCCGACAATGCCCTCCACACACACTCCGACCACCCGCCCCACACACACTCCGACAATCCCCCCCACACACACTCTGACCACCCGCCCACACACACACTCTGCCCACCTGCCCCACACACACTCTGCCCACCCGCCCCACACACACTCTGCCCACCCGCCCCACACACACTCTGCCCACCCGCCCCACACACACTCTGCCCACCCGCCCCACACACACTCTGCCCACCCGCCCCACACACACTCCGCCCACCCGCCCCACACACACTCTGCCCACCCGCCCCACACACACTCTGCCCACCTGCCCCACACACACTCTGCCCACCTGCCCCACACACACTCTGCCCACCCGCCCCACACACACTCCGACCCCACCAGCGGCCGTTTGAGGAGCCGTAATGCGGGGAGAGGTGACGGAGGAGCGGGGTGTGGAGTAATTAAGCCTGGCGACAGCGCGGTGGCGGTCTACTCCGGCGATGCGCTGGCAGTAATTAGATTGTCAGATTCGGCTCTCCCCTGCAAACCGCGGGCACAGATAAAAGCTTCAGCGCTCCAGCCTAAGCTGCTGGAGGCCTAGCTTCACGCCGACGGCCTCTCAGCTTCAGCTCGGCGCTGGACGCTAAGCTCTCACGCTCCCGTTAACTCCTGACACGTACACCTCTACAGGTGAGCGTGCGGTGGAATTACCGGCCCGATATTTACACGAGGACACTTTTATTATCTATATCTGCGGCTTTGAGCAGCTGCGGATTTTTATGAGCGTCGCTTCAGACGGTTTGACTGGGTCTCTGAGACGGATCGGAGACTTTAATACAGTCTGCAGCTCACCTCCAGCACACCCATGCCTGGGTTTAATTGGCAGTAATGAATGTATAATTCAAATGAATGCGTACCCGGACCGTTCGCACGACACCCGACCTTGCGCGTTCATTTCGGAGACCAGTGAGCACGCGGTGCTGCGTTTGTGTAGAAAAAAAGGAAACTGACATGCAATTTTGAGCCATAATGGTCTTATGGAGTTATGAGCCCAGTGGCAGAAGATGAAACAAGAAAACGCGGACGACCCAGCCGCCCTTCCCACCTGGGAGACGAGGAATCAGAGGAGCAGAAAAAAGCGAGAACTAATGTCTTAATACACGCATGTACAAACCTGCGAAACGGGCGAGTGCTGTTTTTTTTCTCCCCCCGACACAGTTTTCCAAAAGCATCACCCGTGTAACAAATAGCGGCACTCCCACCAACCATGAAATTCCAGGAAAAACTGTTGCGTCTTGTGCAGCCGGCTCGAGAGCTGAAACAAATCGGGCTCGACTCCCGACGACGAAAATACTGAGCAATTACTCATCTTCCAGAAGCTTCCGCGTCATGTAGGCCCGGGTTCTGGGCACATCTGACAGGAACCCAGCAGGTTACGCTGCACGCACGGAGGAGCACCGCTATAATTCTCTCTCCCTCTCTTTATCTCGCTCGCTCTCTCGGTCTCTCGGTCTCTCCCTTAGTTCTCCTCTTTTTCCTTTCCTTTTCTCCTTTTCTTGCACCGAGCTTCGCCCATCGGAAAACAAGTAAGACGGGGAATGGAGGAAACGTGAATTGGGCGAATGGAACGTCCAAACGTCAGTTGGAAGCCGCGTCAGTTACAGAACGTGCCAGAGGCGTGGCAGACGGGGAGAGGCGGATCCACAGGTCCATCACTTACAGTGTACATCAGGCTTTCCAAAAAATACTTCCGCAAAGGACGCGCTGATGTTTTCTCGCTCAAAGGAAAGAGTTCCTAACGTCTACTTCTAGTTCCTAGAAGGAACATTTAAGGGGTTGGAACATCCTTTCTGTGTGACAGACACACACCCCTCCACTCGTCCCATGATGCACCGTCCCACAGGTAAGTAGTAAAGCGGGTCTTTGCATCCTGGTCTTAGTTTTCCCCCTCCGGCTGTTCCCCCCCGGTTAAAAAACCCCCCGTGCGGCCCGACGGATTCCTCCCAGGGCGGGCACTCCGCCAAAAGCTCCGCTGGAAATATCGAAATCCTTTTAGAAGCGCGTAAAACAAACAAGATTCAAATTTGCCCATACGCCGCGTGTGAATATACCATAAAGGCATTTATTTATTATTCATTTATTTATTCATCCAAACTAGCCCCGGTACGCTGTCGACAGGAGGCCGGAACGACTGCGGGACGGAGCGGGCGCAGGAATAAATGGGCCGTGCACCACGCTGGGATCGGATTCATAAATCCGGGGCGGCGACCGCGGGACCCGGGAACACATCGTGTCCGCGTAGGCTCGCTGCCCGACGATGATGCACGGGCGCTCCGGAGAGCCGTATCCGACGGTAACAAGCCGGAAAATAATAAAAACGCACACTGCTTCCGCGCGCCGGAGCGGAGGAGCGTGGCGCTAAAGTAATAATCTCTGGTGTGTCGCACGCTTCTTAACAGACATTATGAAACCCTCGGTGACATTATGAAGGCCTGTCTCACTGAAACCGCTGGATGGCCTGCTAGTTCCGCGTCACGCGGAGAGAAATTAATATAAATATTATTATAAGACAGGCAAGGGCACGGCACACAGAGGCTTGAACATTTCAATAATTCTATTCATATTTTCATTGTTACCCATGAAAATATCAGGATGGGTTTTTTTTTCTTCATAAACAGTTTGGTGACACTAAGAGACTGACATTCAGCAGACGGCCTGCGGCCTAGAGGCTAAAGGTGCATGACCGGGACCCAGAAGGTCGGTGGTTCAAGCCCTGGCGTAGCCCTGATAAGATCCGCACAGCTGTTGGGCCCTCGAGCAAAGCCCTTAACCTCACATTCCTCCAGCGGGGAATTGTCCGTAGTAATCTATCGCTTCGGATAAAAGAAGTTCTAATACCGAAGAAATGATAATACTGACCGATTCAGTCACATTTCAATGGGTAATACGCGCAGCGTAGCACCGCAGGATGAGGACGGCACAGCCTTGACCCCGGCGATGGTTACGGACACGATTCAGCTCCGGTATAAAGACAGGGAAGGCTGAACTACAGGCCGCGGCCCAACACAGCGGCCCGGCGCTAAACGGGCCCGCGGGTGTTCAGACTGTCTCAGCTCTTAACCCGAGGCTGATAAGATGAGATAAAAGGAAAACACAAAATAAAGAGCAAAGGAGTTTTCCGCAGGAAGAGGAAAATACAATAATACCTCCAGTTCAACCTCATAAAAACCTTCCACCTCCCAGCTAATAAGGCTGATGAATGAATCAAACTAGGGTGAAAGAGAGAGGCCTTGGAGTGACCGAAAGCAGAATGTGAATATTGAACGGGCAGAATTTTATATCGCCTCTCGCGGCTTTTTTTTTTTTTTTTGCTTTGCTTTTTTTTTTGCATTCCGGGATATTTTACCGTTTCGTTTAGAAAGCGGAGAAAGAAAAACTTTCTCCGGGAGCCGGGTCTGGCGCACGGGAGATGTAAAGCGTGCCTCCGTGCGTACAGAGTGCCGTTGGTATTCGCGGCCGTGCGTCAGGGCTTAATATTTCATGAGCTTCTCCGCTTTAAGGCTCTCCCCCCCCCCCCCCCCCTCCCCGTCCTTCTCCTCCGACAGCTCCTTCATTACACCCGGAACGCCGCCGCCGCCGCCGAAAACGGATGTGTCTAATGGCGGGATCTTCATGCGCCGTCCGGGAATCCCGTCTCCTCAGCCGCGGCAATTACGGCTCTCCCGCTCCGTCACGCGGAGACGGGGCCGGATCACGGGGGCCGCTGCCTGACGGGCTCCGCGGAGCCACTTGTTAACTAAACCTTAATTCGGCGTTTTGCTCCTGCCGCGGTTTCCCCCCCCCCCCGGATAATGACGGAAGGAGCCGGAGGATTCGTTTTTCAGATGAGAGGGGGGACGCTGCGAGGGCCCGGGAATCTCGGTGACGGGGTGTCACGTTCCGCCCCGGAATGCGGCGTTCCGACATGGCAGCCGGATGTCGGCGGGAACGTGAGGCTGGGCGGACCCGCGGCGGGAGCCGGCGCGGAGAGCGTGCATCGCCGGGGGCCCGCGGGCTGCCTCTGCCGCGCACCTGGGCCAATCACGTCGCTGCTTTGGATCCCAATGCTTTTCTGCGCTTTACTGAGCTCATCTGGTGCATGGGAACACGTGCGATACTCTCAGAAAGAGCTAAGCCCTGCCGTCTGGTCCTCTTGGTGCTCAACTGCACCAAGCGTGAGCAATCGAGAACAGAACAATATTTGTATCCTGAACAATTACGTAATTGACTCAGGTCTGCCTGTGGCCCTCCATCCTTACGCCCTCCTGGGGCTCCACATCCAGCCCAAACCTAATCCACTCCACACTAAACTACACAGGCCAGCGGGAGCAACCTGTGGCCTACTGGATAAGGTACGTGACTGGGACCCAGAACGTTGGTGGCTCAAGCCCCAGAGTAGCCACGATAGGATCTGTACAGCTGTTGGGCCCTTGAGCAAGGCCAGGGGGTTGTCCCCTGTTTAGTCTAATCAACTGTAAGTAATCTTGGATAAAAGCATCAGCTAAATAACAAATAATTATTCTTATTACCAGTGTCCAGAACACATGGCTTTCAGAGCAAATAAAATGAGATGAATGTCACTATTCGATTAGTGTTCATCCTTAACTTTCACTTACAAATACATTTACATGGACCTTTGTTTTTCTCTTCACAAAAACAAAGGTTCTGGTGAGGTCATTTTTGTGATTGCAGTTCCCCTAATACGTTTTCTTTATGGAATGAGTACCTGCATTTAATTGCGAGCTGAGTGTTGGACTAATGCTGATTTCATCAGGCCAATGTAGATTAGAACACATACAGTATATGCACACTGAACTAGGAGAGGGTTCTCACTAGGCTTGTTTAGGTGTGTATGAGGTCAGGCAGCTACTGTGTGCAAACCTGCTTATATTTCTCAAAAGCCTCTCCAGTCCTGTCAATTTCAACAATTTGTTTTTCTTTAAACTACAGTACACTTCAGTATTTAATTACCTAGCCAGTTACCTGGGCTTTAAATACATTTATGAGCTGCCGTTTCCAGCATTTATCGACCCTACGAAGATCAGATCAGATCGAAACGCTGCAGAGAAACAGAGGAAACTGCAGCACAGTGTACGGGTTTATTATTTATTATGTGTCGCCCGCAATCAATCTCCTACAGTGCCAGTGGATGTGTGTACAGTAAGTTTCTTTTGTTTTTGATATTTATTCAATTTACTCACGGAATCTCTTGAGACACCTTGATTATTTGCCTCCTGAGTTTTCCAATAGAGTTGAGCGGTCCAAATCCGCTGACACCCAAACTCTTACCGTCTTCCGTCCTAACATCATTATAAGGACGGTTTTTCACTTGAACTGTGTTATTTTTGATGTTCAAAAGATTCAAAAGAAAAATCTACGCAACAGCCAATCATCTTGGTGGGAACAGACGATAGGCCAATCAGCACCCTCCGTTGTGCTGTTGGCATTGTACATGTCTGAGTTAGCGCTGCACAATATATCATGCATTTATCGTCATCGAGAGCAACACATTGCAAAAGACTGCTTGAACTGCGTTGAATCATATTTATTTCAATTGATGTTCTATTAAATTGATTGGCTGTTCATGTGCTACTTATTCAATAAAAGCATGTTGGAAAAAATGTATTGAATTCTTTATATTCAGTGGGCATAGCCTATTCATTGTCTGGGGCCTGTGTGTGCACTTCAAGCAGAAAAACATTAGAACCGAGCACACTTCAATATTTATTCACGGCAAGTCATACCCTCATCGCAATATTCAACAACATCGTCGCATATTTTCCTCCTATCGGGCCACCCTATCCGAGTCATGCTCTTATCGTTTTCTCAAACGTGAGCGATGCAAAAAGCTTGATGCTCCATGTTCTGATTCCCCAGAGCTTTGCGCCAATGCCACTTTACTGTGCCTTTGCAAGGCGTGTTTATTCAGCAAACCATAGCAATATGAGAAAATAAGATGCGATTGTTCGTAAAGTGCCATTGAACTGATTCGTATCACTCATGAGTACGAGGCGTGCATTCAACACGCAAGCGGATGGTGTACGCCATACACTTCCCCCGGGGGCAGGCCCACACTGGCCTAAAATCCTATACTGTCCTACATTACTGTGTCGTAATGGGCGATCCTCCATCGGGAGAGCATTAGTTGAGCAGCTGTCATTAGATGTAAAACAGCTTCCCCTGCATCCCTGCCATCGTTTAAGAGCGATATCTATGGTCCTCACACTCCCATTGCACTCTGGGATAGCCTGTGTACTAAGGCGCACTCTCAGAAATAAAGGTACGGAAAGTGCCTGAAAAGGTAGGAATGCTTGTCGCTGGGGAAACATACTCATTTGTACCCAAAGAGAACATTACTGGACTTTCAGGGCACATTTGGGAAATTTGATGTGCCTCCCCTGTCACTTTATTTCACAGTGTGCATTCTATATCAAGCAGAATTTTGCCTCCGGCTGACAGGAAACGCATGGGTTACAGGATAAGGTAAGGATCTGAATCTGGCCTTCTGAATGTACTAAGCACAGTTTATCCACTTACAAAAATGTTATACATTTATCTAGGGTATGTGCTTAACTCAACAGCAGCATTGTCCCTCCTAGGATTCCGTACTGTAGCCAGGGTCCGTAGCAACCACAATCAACCGTCACCCAGCACGATAAGAATTTCCAGAAACACTAATACTTGAACCCCTCGCCATAAAGCTGGCATAACACGGTCATACACGACATAACAGATGATGTCAGTTGATGTCAAATGATATAGAACTGTCATACTTTTATCGGTAAAAGCTACGCCATCCTGTGATAGCTGTTATGTCATGTGTATGACAGTGTTATGTCAGCCTTATAGAGAGGGGTTGAAGTACAGTGTTACCGAATTTCCTCCTACTGTACTCTATGGCTGTAGACCTGCAAGGACCTCAACCATCAAGTACTCCTGCCGCCCAACCCTGTAAGAATTACCATGTGACCATCATACTCCATGACTGTAGCCCCACCTGATTGGCCCACAGGGTGAAACAGGTGTCCAATGCCCAGAGCAGAGGCATCCAAACACAACATTTTCTGCTAGGGAGACATTTTTGGAGACGGGGGGGATGAGGTACTGAATACTTTACACTCAGTTCACATCAAACAGGAGTTTATCTTCCAATTTTATAATGGAATTTTTGCTTCAGCTATTCAGCTTAAAAATACAACCGCAATCATACATCAATCAACAAACAAATCATAAATACATCAAGAAAAAGAAAAATCCAAAATCCATCCAGCTCCCGAGATCAATCTCCTGACTCATTATCGCTCCACTAGTTTGCCGCACTCGTATATAAACCTGACATTTACATTTTAAGCACTCAACAGACTCTCCTACCCAGAGCAACTTACACAGAGGAAATTATTTTTACATGCATTCATACAAATTTACCGAAGCGGCTCAGGCTAAAGACCTCACCGACGGGTGTTCGGCTGACAGGTACCACAACTGCTCCACCGGGGAGTCTAACGAACGACACGCAGCTGGAGCTACAAGGCCAGCTCCCCCACAATCACGCCACACCCCTGCCCCGGTAACCAGGGGTACTGCTCCAAACACCACACTGACAGAGCAGGCTTTTACTGCCGAGTGCCACACTCGATCTGCCATCGGATCAGGACCACAACGCTGCAGGGTTGATTATAATTTGGGAAACAATTAAAAGATTTGATTGGTCTCTCTTTCTCCGCCTCCCTCCCTCCATCCACCCGGCCATATAAATAATTTGTCGTTTAGCCGACTCTTTTATCCTAAGTGACTTACAGTTCATTAGACTTAGACCCTGCAGAAATGCAGAGTTAGGGGCCTTGCTCAAGGGCCCAACAGCTGTGTGGACCTTATTGTGGGGCGACATGGCTCAGGCAGTAAGAGCACTCGTCTGGCAGTCGGAGGGTTGCTGGATCGATCCCCCGCCCGGGCTGTGCCGAAGTGTCCCTGAGCAAGACACCTAACCCCCAAATGCTACTGATGAGCTGGTGCCTTGCATGGCAGCCAATCGCTGTCGGTGGGTGAGTGTGTGTATGAATGGGTGAATGAGAAGCATCAAGTGTACAGCGCTTTGGATAAAGGCGCTATATAAATGCCAACCATTTACCATTTACCATTGTGGCTACACAGGCTTGAACCACCAACCTTCAAGGTCCCAGTCATGTACCTTAGCCACTAGGCGACAGGCTTGCCTCTCTCCATATGTCCACCTCTCTCTCCCTCTCCCTGTCTATCTCTCCATCTCTCCCTGTCTTTTTCACACTCTATCTCTCCCTCCATCTCTCCCTCTTCCCCCTCTCTCCGTCATGAATAATGCAGGGCAGGCTGTGGACCCATGCCCTACCCCGGTCCCAGGTCCGCTGTGCTCCGGTATTGATCAAACGGGGAAGAGCTGAATAATTAAGGCCGGCCTCTGTCATGCAAATGAGCCGGCTACCCCCTCCGCCGCACAGAGACGCCCGGGAGGACGCTAATTGTGTCGACCGTTTGTTTGCTTGGCTTTAATAGATTTTTTATTTTCATTTCTGTTTATCTATTTATTCTTTTTTTTTTCATTAAAAGACCCCCGGGCGGTTTAAGTGGTAACGTTTTAAAGAGAAAGGGTCAAATTTTCCTTTTCAGAAGTTGCAAATGAGGGCCTTTGTGGAGCCGGGTGATCTTTGCTGGATTGATTTGTGAGAGGCAGCGGTACGGAGGAGGCCTCGGTCGTGTTACTCAGCCGCTTCCACAGGCTTTTCATCCGGGGTGAGCAGTGCAGCACCCGGCCTCCCAGAATGCACCACTGACAGATTAGTAGAGCCTGCTCAACTAAACACTACAACTCCCATCCTGACCCGACACCCATTCCACCGGCCCCACCAAAAAAAAAAAGTGGTCTCAAACTCCCAAGGGGCAATGCAGGTTTTTATTCCAACCAAGTAATGCTGCCTTAATTGATTCCAATTACTCGCTCAGCCCTATCTACTTAACTGCATTAAAGCACGGAATACAGGCAACAGTTGTTATTTAGACAACACAAATAACACATCACACTTTACACACATTATGTGCAAACCTACAGCCCTACTTCAGCAAATAACAGAACTAAGCATCTATGACATTACATTACAGTTATTTAGCTGACGCTTTTATCCAAAGCGACTAACCCATAGACTAAGCAGGGGACAATCCCCCCTGGAGCAATGCCGGGTAATGGGCCTTGCTCAAGGGCCCAACAGTGCAGATCTTATCGTGGCCACACCGGGGCTTAAACCACCAACGCTCCGGGTCCCGGTCATGTACCTTTGCCACTGCACTGCAGTCTGTCCCTATACATATAATGAAGATCTGAGGCTGGAATAAACAGCAGCACACAAACGGCCCTCCATGGGACAGAGTTGAGTTTGAAACCACTGGACTCTATAGCACAGATGACTATAGCCATTTAGCTGATACACCGAGCTATAGCAACAACACACACAGTACCCAGTAATACAGCTGGGTGCACACACATTACATTACATTAACAGACCTGCCAACCTTGGAAAAAAAAATTTGAGTAGCAACTTACTGGCGGTGGAGCACAGCACAGCACGGCACGGCACGAGGTCAGGCACATTTGCTGATCAGTATTGATTGAGTTCACAAGCTCACTCATCGCAACTTATTACTAAGCACATAGATCCCACTCACCACCATATCTAGTTATTCAACATACAAGCAGACTATGAAGAAAACAAGAACTCTTTTAATGAAAAGGCTATATATTTTCTGTGCTTTGATACACTTCAAATTTTGGAACATGTTCCAATGTTTTCACCAAGACATTTGGCATAAGGTAACTGAAAATCCCTTAAAAAGAACTTAAACTTGATGGCTAATGTCAAAATCATAATTGCACACGGTGCAAAACGCATGATTAGGCAGTTTAGAGGGGCGGAGGCATGGCCATTGATCTTGATACTTCGTCAGGAACTTCTGAGGGGCATAGACTCGCTTCTTTTTAGATTTGCTTCCCCCTCTCTCTCTGTCAGTATCCTCATCTGACGTCAAGTGTATTATTAAGTGCAAGGCACACACATACACGAACACACATCATCATCATCATCCTCGTGTTTTTCTTATTAGGCTACCACACGCACTTGCGTGAAAACACTTCGTACGCTGCTCATAAGAATCTCACATGCACGTGTAGTTTGGAAGGTCTTAACGCACAATCGGTTGACTGGATGGAAACGTCAGTAGGCTGACATACATATTTTTTTCACTTTAGGCTATGCAATATTGTTTTGATATATGTCTGGGTCAAATATCAAAACAAGCTGAAACAAATATTTCCTTCAGATAAGGCGGAACATTGGGTTTGAGCTACCACGTTAGGACGGTTGTCCTTGCTTTATTTTCCAGAAGTTGGCAGGCTTATTAAAATGGACGCAATTCACAATTCCCATACCCTGCCCATTTACCTTTGAAGCGGTGTTCCCTTGTAAAACCAGTCACAGTATTAAGATGGACTGAGAGGGATGAAAACCAATTTCGTTACTTTTGTTTTGACGGCTCCCCGGCTCTCCGCTTGTAGCCTATTTGAAGAGTTTAAAACTAGCGCTATGATTGGTCGAAGTCTTCTTTTCCCAACTGGTTGCTGCCCAATGCGGTTACACCCATAGACGAGTTGCCTAGTGCGCAAATGCACAGACAGTTTAACTCATTTTCGAGTATTTTGAAGTGACAAATCGTAGCAGCGTAGTTTGGTGTCTAAATGCGTATCTGCTACGCAAAATGCGTAAAGGTTGGCAGGTCTGCATTAATGGCGTTTGGCAGACGCTCTTATCCAGAGCGACGTACAGTTAGACTAAGCAGGAGACAACCCTCCCCTGGAGCAATGCAGAGTTAAGATCCAACGGGCTGTGTGGATCTTATTGTGGCTACACCAGGGATTGAACCACTGACCTTGCGGGTCCCAGTCATGTACCTTAACCACTACACTACAGGACGTCCCACTTTATTAGGTAGACCTGTACACCAGCTTGCTAATACAAATATTTAATCAGCCAATAATGTGGCGGCAACTAAAGGCATAACGGCATGCAGACTTGGTTCTTGGTTCCAGGTTCAGGTTTTTCAGACTAAATGTCAGAATGGGGAAGTGATCTACGTGACTTTGCCCGTGGAATGATTGTTGGTGCCAGGCAGGGTGGTTTGAATATCTGCTGATATCCTAGGATTTTCATGCAAAACAGTGTCTAGACTATCCAGAGAATTGTGTGAAAAACAAAAAACATCCAGTGAGGAGCGGTTCTGCAGGCAGAAATGTGTTGTTAATGAGAGAGACTGGTCAAAGCTGACAGGACGGTGACAGTGATGCAAATAAGCACACATTACAACGGTGGTGCATCTCTGAACACACAATGAATCAAACCTCTCAGTGGATAGGCTACGGCAGCAGAAGACCAAAAGTAAAAATGTGCTCACTGAGTGTTCTGCACACAGCTTGTATTAACACACACAGCAGCCACTAATACAACTGGATGCTGACTGAAGCAATGTGGGTTAAGTGCCTCACTCAAGGGAACGGCCGTGTCCTATCTGGGAGTCGAACTGGCAACCTCCAGGTTAAAAGCCCACTTACACAGCCATTACACCACACAGCCCAGGCATTATTAGGCCGCGTTATTAATCTCAATTGGACTGGATCGTGAGCAGCACATTGTATTCTGTTACCAAGATAACCTTCCACTCTGCTCTAAGTACAATAAAAAATTGAAATCGTGTGAAAGCCCAAATGGAGAAACGTGAGTTAGTTAAGAACACCCAACACCAGAAATAATATTCTGTTTCATGTGATTGGAGATTAACCGATTATGGACTAAGGCGCCCTATAGAAACCCATAGAAAGGCCTAGGAATCACAATGCATTTCAACGGTCATGTGTCTTGAAAAACGGTCATATGATGAAATACAACACTGGTGTCACATCCATCTGTTAAGGGAGATATGACGCACAGGTCGCATCCGCCCCCAAGGGGTTAATACTGTACCAAGCGCACTTCATAAGATGTTATGTTCTAAAAATAATTCTGGGAGAAAAATATGCGAGATACAGTGTCATGAAAACAGTGTCATCATTTTCTCAGGATCACCAGGTATCTGTGTGTCTTCCACGATTTTCTGATATTGTATTACAGTGTGGGCATGCAAGTGTGTGTGTGTGTGTGTGTGTGTGTGTGAATGCGAGCGCACGTGTGTGTGTGCATCTGTGTGTTTGTGTGTATGCGTGCATGTGTGTGTATGTGCATGAATGCAAGCATGCGTGTGTGTGTGTCTGTGAATGCAAGTGTGCATGTGTGTGTGCATTTTGTGTGTGTGTGTGTGTGTGTGTGTGTGTGTCAGAATGCGAGCCTGCATGTATGTGTGTGTGCAACAGGATGTTTGTGTCAATGCTGGAAAGCCCAGATTATAAGCACACAACAGAACAGCCATCTGACAGGCCACTCATCAGCGATGTGTGTAAACCTTCACAAACTCTCAGAAAGGTTTTTAATGAGGGCGAGTCAGCAGGGAGCTCTCTCATCCTGATACACGCAGAGAGAGTATGTGTGTATGTATGCGGACACACGCACAGACAGTATGTGTGTATGTATGCGGACACACAAACAGACATTATGTGTGTATGTATGCTAACACATGCACAGACAGTATGTGTGTATATATGCTAACACACGTACAGACAGTATGTGTGTATATATACTGATACACGCAGAGAGAGTATGTGTGTATGTATGCGGACACACGCACAGACAGTATGTGTGTATGTATGCGGACACACAAACAGACATTATGTGTGTATGTATGCTAACACATGCACAGACAGTATGTGTGTATATATGCTAACACACGTACAGACAGTATGTGTGTATATATACTGATACACGCAGAGAGAGTATGTGTGTATGTATGCGGACACACGCACAGACAGTATGTGTGTATGTATGCGGACACACAAACAGACATTATGTGTGTATGTATGCTAACACATGCACAGACAGTATGTGTGTGTATATGCTAACACACGTACAGACAGTATGTGTGTATATATACTGATACACGCAGAGAGAGTATGTGTGTATGTATGCGGACACACGCACAGACAGTATGTGTGTATGTATGCGGACACACAAACAGACATTATGTGTGTATCTATGCTAACACATGCACAGACATTATGTGTGTATATATGCTAACACACGTACAGACAGTATGTGTGTATATATACTGATACACGCAGAGAGAGTATGTGTGTATGTATGCGGACACACGCACAGACAGTATGTGTGTATGTATGCGGACACACAAACAGACATTATGTGTGTATCTATGCTAACACACGCACAGACAGTATGTGTGTATATATGCTAACACACGCACAGACAGTATGTGTGTATATATGCTAACACACGCACAGACAGTACGCGTGTATATATGCTAACACATGCACAGACAGTGGATCAGAGGCTTTGGTGACGTACTGTACCTGAGAGGCTGACATGGTGTAATGCATGCTGTATGTAACCGGCAGCCTCTTCAGTCCTTCTATGCACTGACTGTGCCAGAGTTATCAGCCCTGTTGGGTTCTGTTAGTTAATTGAGCTTCTCTGGTCACCAAATCCAACTACTTTAAGAAACATTACTGTGTATCATACTCCTAGGCCTCTCACACACACACACACACACACACACACGTACACATACACACAACACGCATACACACATATACACACATATACACACACACACATATACACACGCAACAGATATACACACACGCATGTACATACACATGCACACACACACACACACACACACACACAACACGCATACACACACAAATACACACGCAACAGATATACACACACGCATGCACACACAACATGTACATACACACACACACACACACACACACACACACACACACACACACACACAGTCCTAAACTTCACTTGGGTCAGACCTCCTCAGCTTCCAGTCCACACAAGCGAGCTGCTCTGTGCCGTACGGTTTAGCGCGTTACTGATGCGCGGTGGTAATTAAGCCCAGTCTCAGTCAGAGTGCCAGGAGGCGTTGGAGACGGCGAGAGAGAGAAGCAGCCCTCTGACGTCAGCGAACCCTCCTCTCATTTTCACATCGTGAAAACGACAAGAGGCAGAGAGACAGAGAGAGAAAAGTGAGGGAGCGGGGAATAGAGGTGAATAAAAATGCACCCAGAAGTCTGACATAAAACCTGGGAAGTGATAGAGTGGCGAGAGGAGAGGAAAGAGGAATAAAAGTGCCGGCAGAATTCTGATATAAAACAGGAGGCTTTATGGGTAACGGGTCTGTCTGGTCCCTGTTAAACAGCCAGGCGCTTTATTACAGGAAAGCCCGGTCTTACCCGAAAAGGGACTGAGTGGCTGAGGGAGTTTGTTTTAGCCCAGCACTAAGACACCTGATTCAACAAATGAACCTAATCATCACGTTTAATCCAGACCCAGATGAGTAGGATCAGGTGTTATGACGGTGTAAAACACTCAGTCCTGGAGGGCCGCAGTTTTTGGGATGTTCCTGGCACCTGTGGTTCATTCAAGTCATTGATTGCCTAAAGAATCCACACACCTCTTAAACACAGTTTGGAGTAAACATTTTTGTGAGAATGTACCAAGTTAAAAAAAAACAAAAAAAACATGTACATAATTTCTACAATTAAATTGCATAATTTGAATTGTAGGTCAAATGGGGCAAGAGATAAGCCCCCCCCCCCCGCAAATGATGTATAATTAAGACAACATGAAGTAAGTGGGCCAGTATGTAGCCTAGTGGCTAAAGTACATGGCTGAGAACTGGAAAGGTTGTTGGTTCAAGCCCTGGTGTAGCCACAATAAGATCCACACAGCTGTTGGGCCCTTGAACAAGGCCCTTAACCCCACATTGCTCCAGGGGGGGGGGGGGGATTGACCCCTGCTTAGCCTAATCAACTGTAAGTCGCTTTTGATAACAGCGTCAGCTAAACGACAAATTAAGTTTTACATCCATTAACATATCGCATGTTGTTCAAGTAACAAACCAGGGAAAAGACACAAGAAATGTGACGTGCAGTTATCAGTCTGCGCACGCGGGCATAAAAACACTTAAAATAAAGTGCTCCCAGATCCTGAGAGAAGTGGGGAACGTAAGAGCAGGAAAGAGGAGAGGGGAGGGGAGGGTAGGTAAGAAAGAAGAGAGAGAGACAAAAATGACTAGATAAAGGAGGCATGCGTGTCAGAGAGAGGAAAGACAAAAGCATGGGGGGAAGAAAGAGGAGACGGCTACACGGTACGGTGGGACCGCGGGCGGGCAGGCGGATGGCGGGGGACATAAGTGGCTTATTAGTCTTTACATGAAAATGGAAGGTGGCGATGGCACTAGAATACCTGCTTTAAGAGAAGCAGTCTGCATACACACCGCCCCCGGCTCAATTAAACACGGCTCTCTCCCAGCTCTTCCCTTCCTCCTTCTGACGAAGAACACCGTTAGGTGTCACACACGCGGCAACTTAAACAATGAACTGAATCGCAGCTAAATTATGATGAATTTGTCATCCCTATGACAACCGGTTAAGATACTCCGTGACTCCTGCCTTCGTAACGGAAAGTGTCCTTACCGCCGAGTAACTATGACAACACACTGACGGAAACATCTGAAAAATTGTCTGCTTGAACCCCCTTAAAAAAAAAAGTTCCCTTTTCCATTTATCCACAACAACAAAATGGGAAATCGGTTGCAGTTAGAAAAAGATGAGGCAATCCTACAATGTTTTTTATATAGATACATTGTTTCTGCCTTTTTCTTTCTGTTTTCTGATCAGTGGCTCATCCCGCAGGTGGTGCGATGGCTGTACATTAACAGCATGGTTCCCATCCATATTTTTGCTCAGATTTTTCCACATCTCCGATTCACTCGCCTCATTTTTCATGCATATAGTACATGCATTGTTTGCACCTCATAAGGTTTAGGTCGGTCTTGTTCTACCAGTATAACAACATAATATAACCCACAGAGGCTGTTCTCAAAGGACTGAAATGAGCCAAAACATCTAACTGTTATAAGAGGAAAAAAACTATTTTCACAAGGAAGGAAGTGAGACAACTCGTTTTTAGATGTATCGGTCCATAAAGTACACTACAAATATCAGTATTTTGGTTTAACATAGTCGTGCTACAAGAATAGAGAGGCGTCGTCTTCACTTTAGCCTATTATGTGGGCTACACACACAGAGGAACACAATCCACTCAAATTAAAACAAAGAAAAGTCACCAGAAAGAAAAAGGCAGAAATCCCCAAAGAGGCACACCTGCTAATTGCTATTGATGTGGTTCTCTCAGTAATAAGTGAGAAGCCATTAGCCCTCTCTCTCCTGCTGTCCCCGAGGGCAATGGGCTTGACTCATGACTACAGACTGCACCTAGATCAGCTCTGACTGCACCCAGATCAGCTCTGACTGCACCCAGATCAGCTCTGATTGCACCTAGATCAGCTCTGACTGCACCTAGATCAGTTCTGACTGCACCTAGAACAGCTCTGACTGCTGCACCTAGAACAGCTCAGACTGCACCTAGATCAGCTCTGACTGCTGCAGCTAGACCAGCTCTGACTGCACCTAGAACAGCTCTGACTGCACCTAGATCAGCTCTGACTGCACCTAGATCAGCTCTGACTGCACCTAGATCAGCTCTGACTGCACCTAGATCAGTTCTGACTGCACCTAGATCAGCTCTGACTGCACCTAGATCAGCTCTGACTGCACCTAGATCAGCTCTGACTGCACCCAGATCATCTCTGACTGCACCCAGATCAGTTCTGACTGCACCCAGATCAGCTCTGACTGCACCTAGATCAGCTCTGACTGCACCTAGATCAGCTCTGACTGCACCTAGATCAGCTCTGACTGCACCTAGAACAGCTCTGACTGCACCTAGATCAGCTCTGACTGCACCTAGATCAGCTCTGACTGCACCTAGATCAGCTCTGACTGCACCTAGATCAGCTCTGACTGCACCCAGAACAGCTCTGACTGCACCTAGAACAGCTCTGACTGAACCTAGATCAGCTCTGACTGCACCTAGATCAGCTCTGACTGCACCTAGAACAGCTCTGACTGCACCCAGATCAGCTCTGACTGCACCCAGATCAGTTCTGACGGCACGAGCCGTAGTGCAGGCCTGTAAAAGCGCTCATGAAAGCCGCTAACCTCGGCCGAGCCCAGCTCCAGCTCCGCGGCAGAAAATGGGAATAACGCGTCAGGACCTGTCAATCGGAGACGTCCTCCACATTCAACCAAAGCAAACGAGTCATCCCAAAGGCAACATATTACTCCTTTAGTAATACCGCTCCACGTTCATTCGGGAGAGATGTATTTTATCTCAGAATAGCACATGTCCTTTCGGTGACTCAGCTGTTTTCGCTGAACGGAGGCGGCCCGAAGCCGCGCGTGTGGGATCCGCGTTCACTTCTGCACAGCCACCGTTCCCCCGCTCCCAGTCGGAGCTACGCCCACCCCCGTCCCAGACAACCGCGCATCCAAACCCCGGCTCGCCGCCAAGCTCCCAGTCCCTCACGGAGACCGGAAACGCCGAGCGGCTGGGTTTTAAAAATATATAATTAAATAATGTCATAAAAGTGAGGTTGCCACTTCCCGTTCCCTGGTACCACTAAGTGTGAGAGAGAGAGAGAGAGAGTCGTAACCTGTCCCTGGTTCATCAACAAAGTATTGTTGTATTGTTCTAATAACACAATAACTTAAAGAAAATCGGCACATGGGGAGACATGAAATGAAGGAAAAACACAGATTGCGAATACATTTTTATTTTGGGAAAGAATTATTGACTTTGTATTTTTACCGCAATTGTACCATTGACTTTACATTGAAAACAGGTCTAAGTGGCTGAGGTACATGACTGGGACCTGGAAGGTTGGTGGTTCAAGCCCCGGTGTAGCCATGATGCGCTCTGCACAGCTGTTCGGCCCTTGAGCAAGGCCCTTAACCCCGCATTGCCCCAGTGGGGATTGTCCCCTGCTTAGTCGAATCAACTGTAAGTCACTTTCGATAAAGTTATTTATTATTTCGCTCTATTTTTACTCTAGAACTGTAGGTCTCAAACCATGTTTCCCCACAGAACGCTTGATGTTATTGGCTCCTGGACTCCCCCCCCGCCCACCCAATCACAGCTTCTGAACTCTAGCTCTTTGAAAGTCACCCTCAAAGTAGCTCCTCGAACCAGTTACACCTTTGACCACCATTTTGTGAAACAGCCTGACTGACATCAACAGTGTCTGAGGGGCACAACATGCCCCGTGACATCTTAATGATCGACCCGACCCTGTTCAAAGAGATACCGCTGACTTCAAACACTTTTAATACACTTCCCTGACCTGTGCCTTCATACAGCTCCTGCAGAGTTGCGTTTGAATCTGCTCCATCTCCGTTTTTCAGCTTTAAATTCACTACCAGATATTTTCCTTATTTTTCTGAAATCATGCGATAATTATACAAATAATTGCACACAGGCAGACGCCATTCAAATAATTGTGGCAATTAGGTCATAATTTCTTTGTACTTTAAATAAAATGCATTTGCAAGAGTAAAGTGTATTAATATGTTTTATTTATTATCACGATGCAGAAAATAATAGTTTTTGTTTTGGCACTTTGAGATAGTTTCTGTTCATTAGAAATATTAATTGCTATTTAGAAGCATCATGATCTCCATTTCCAAAGCAAGGAAATGTGCAAATATGTATTTCTTCCCTGCCCTATTTATAACACAGTATAATGGGTTCAGTGTCTCCTCTTTGAACAGTGGTCATCAAACACAATGTCGGCCTCGGAGACAGGCGTCAATTAGCATTTGGATTCAATCAATGTTTGTCTTTGCAAATAAGAGCAAACATTCTTCTTCAGCAACGCAGCACAGCCATCGCGGACATTATCTTGACAGCAAACTGTCCTCGTGACAAATGTTGATTAGGTAAATCTGGGCCTGGGGCATTCATTATCGCCCGAAAATACCAGACCGGTTGATATTCACCGTGGCGTACTTTGTTTGCCTGTCTGTTCTGTTGTCCCTTTGTCGTGAACCGCATTTATGTGTTTGTTGTTTTCCTTTGCGCCATTTAACCGCCATTTATCAGGCGGTGAACGCCCTGCCGGCGTCGTGTATCTCTTCCCCCGATTCTTCAGCTTCCTGTCCTGCATCACACCTCTCTCCGCCGTGTTGATTGTCCTTCACACTTGAAGGGAAGAGATTTCTGTTTATCCTCATTTCAAAAGTCGAAAGCAGACACCGGGGAGGGGGGAGGGGGGGCGGGGGGAGGGGAGGGGGGGGGGCGGTCCTCTGCGGTGCAGCTAATAAAGCACGACGAAAGGGCACGAAGCTCCAGCGTTTAACGCGTACGCCGCCACCCTCAAACGCCGGGCGAAAGATCTCACCGTCTCAAAGCGCTTCCTCTTTCATATTCACGCAGTACAAAGGCTTCTCTGCTTTATTCATCGGCTTATCGATCCCTCCGAGCGGAGGGGAGGGGAAACGGCGGTTCGGAGGTTGATTGGCGTCTCCACTTTGGCCGGGGCCTTCGGCGCTCTCATTAGCCGCGTCTCTCGAGACTCCGCCGCCGGGCTGACCCTCGCCGCCGTTAATCGGACACGGGGCGTGAGCGACGGACTGAGAGAAAAGGCACATTAGCGCGGGGGCCGTTCCGGCCGCCATTCCGGCTCAACCTCGGCACGCAATGGCCGCCTGATGGCCGCCTCGTCAAGCTCGCCCCGGACGCTAACATTAATTTGGAAATGAGGGCGAGAGACCAGGCTTAATTGTGGATTCAATTGAAGATAAAAACAGAAAGAATCACAGATGTTACTTTTAGCCTCTGGGCCCACCAGCGCAGTAGAGACAGGGAGAGGCATCGCCTTGTCTGCAAAATAAAGATGCCTCATCGGCAATTATTTCAGTCAGGTTTTACAAGATCCTGTTTTGTAACGCGGGCTCTACAGTAGTCATTTCCTGGCCGTCTATTTTAATCTAGCTTGATGAAAAAGGCAGAGCGCTCAGAAATGAGTGTGTACGTGTAGACATTGGGTTCTGTAAGTACCGGGAGAGGCAGGCAGCCTGAAGAGGAGGCCATCTGACACTTTTCACATTCCTACCGTATATTTCTGATTTATACACCGAGCAGGGGAGCTCATATAGAGGACTTCATTTGAGGAGTAATCAGGGAATAACGTCGAACCCATCCCCAATCAGCATTTTTATCAGCCTTCCCAGCATGCACCATGGTGTAATGGGACCCGTCAGCGTGGAACCTGAGAGAGCGTTACCTCACCGAAACACCGGCGATATGAAATCTGCCTGCCTGGTAATTGGATCTCTCGCCCTTTGGGAAAACAAAAGTATGAGGAAGGAGGCAGGCAGAGACAGCGATGATGAATGATGAATTACCCTACGCCAGCGCTGGAGCAAGGAGACGAGGCCACTGCGTCCGCCCGTGCTCCTACCCGCCCGTCCGTCTGTTTGTCTGTCCGCCCGTGCTCCTACCCGCCCGCCCGTCTGTTTGTCTGTCCGCCCGTGCTCCTACCCGCCCGCCCGTCTGTTTGTCTGTCCGCCCGCGCTCCTACCCGCCCGCCCGTCTGTTTGTCTGTCCGCCCGTGCTCCTACCCGCCCGTCCGTCTGTTTGTCTGTCCGCCCGCCCGTCTGTTTGTCTGTCCGCCCGCTCTCCTACCCGCCCGCCCGTCTGTTTGTCTGTCCGCCCGTGCTCCTACCCGCCCGCCCGTCTGTTTGTCTGTCCGCCCGTGCTCCTACCCGCCCGTCCGTCTGTTTGTCTGTCCGCCCGCACTCCTATCCGCCCGTCGCTCTTATCCGTCCGTCCGTCCGTCTGTCCGTCCGTGTGCTCGCGGGACCTCTTCAAGGCCGCAGGACGGCAGAAGGACTCTCCGCTCTCAGCGTCCGCGCTCGGTGGCGTGTCGGCGGGTGATTTATGGCCCGCGCGTCTGCCCCTAATGCGGCCTCCTCTGGAGCGGCTCCGGGGAGCGGTAAAGAGGCTTTATCATGCACACATTTACTTACACCGCGTGAATGCAAAGCGGGGACATCAATGGAGATCACTTAGTATGGAGCTGGGGTCACCAGCAGCATCCCCACGCACACTGCAGCTCCAGCATCCACAGCTCCACAGGACCCGGGACACTCCGCAGGACCCGGGACACTCCGCAGGACCTGGGACACTCCGCAGGACCTGGGACACTCCGCAGGACCCGGGACACTCCGCAGGACCCGGGACACTCCGCAGGACCCGGGACACTCCGCAGGACCCGGGACACTCCGCAGGACCCGGGACACTCCGCAGGACCTGGGACACTCCGCAGGACCTGGGACACTCCGCAGGACCCGGGACACTCCGCAGGACCTGGGACACTCCGCAGGACCCGGGACACTCCGCAGGACCTGGGACACTCCGCAGGACCTGGGACACTCCGCAGGACCTGGGACACTCCGCAGGACCCGGGACACTCCGCAGGACCTGGGACACTCCGCAGGACCCGGGACACTCCGCAGGACCCGGGACACTCCGCAGGACCTGGGACACTCCGCAGGACCCGGGACACTCCGCAGGACCTGGGACACTCCGCAGGACCTGGGACACTCCGCAGGACCCGGGACACTCCGCAGGACCCGGGACACTCCGCAGGACCTGGGACACTCCGCAGGACCCGAGACACTCCGCAGGACCCGAGACACTCCGCAGGACCCGAGACACTCCGCAGGACACATACACATACACACGCACACACATGCACACACACAGGCGCGCACACACACACACACACACACACGCGCACGCATGCATACACACGCGCGCACGTGCCCACTCCGCACGTGCCCACTCCGCAGGACCCGAGACACTCCGCAGGACCCGGAACATTCTGTAGGACTCGGGACACTCCGCTCCTCCAGCCAGCGGAAATCAATTCCCTCCGGAAAACTACCTCCCAGGGACAACTACCTCCCAGGTACTGAAATATCTCATAAATGTGAAATTGGGTTCAGTTCTGGTCTCTGAGAAGGCCTTGAGATACGGGCATGGTGGTATTGAACCAGTGACTGACACTGAGAAATGGCACACACACCTCTCCCTGCAGAAAACAAAGACTGGCATATACAGTTGGGCGAAGATGATGATTCAGAAGAATTTGGAATGTCCATGCCTTTGATGGGAATAGATTCGCTGAAACTATACCTTGGTGCCCCAAACCATTATAGAACCACCAGAATCCTTGACTGTTGTTACTGACATCCATTTAGCCTTAGGCTGTACACATCTACCTACAACCCAGGTTTACTACTCTAATATGCACACATCTGTTAAGTTTATCATGTTCCTATAAACACATACATCAATCTGTGCATTCAGCTCATCGTCATGTTCCTATAGACACACACATCTATCTGTGCATTCAGCTCATCGTCATGTTCCTATAGACACACACATCTATATGTGCATTCAGCTCATCGTCATGTTCCTATAGACACACACATCTATCTGTGCATTCAGTTTATCATCATGTTCCTATCGACACACACATCTATCTGTACATTCAGCTCATCGTCATGTTCCTATAGACACACACATCTATCTGTGCATTCAGCTCATCGTCATGTTCCTATAGACACACACATCTATCTGTGCATTCAGCTCATCGTCATGTTCCTATAGACACACACATCTATCTGTGCATTCAGTTTATCATCATGTTCCTATCGACACACACATCTATCTGTACATTCAGCTCATCGTCATGTTCCTATAGACACACACATCTATCTGTGCATTCAGCTCATCGCCATGTTCCTATAGACACACACATCTATCTGTGCATTCAGTTTATCGTCATGTTCCTATAGACACACACATCTATCTGTGTATTCAGCTCATCGTCATCAACCCAGCGTGCTCACATCTACCACAAAACCTCGCATGCAATTCACAAAACAAGTCACAGTTCTTCTGAGGTCCACCTTTAAATGATCCTACAAAGCAAATGGGTAAATGAATAAATAAATCCAAAGTCATATGGACACGGTGCCACAATGTCCTTATTCGAGATTCAGTTTAATTCCAGCGGTCTTGGCTTCACCTTCAAGCTGCCGTTGAAGCAAAGCCAGGATCAGCCCAGGTAAGGAGAGCAGAAGACTGCTAGGATTCGGGACTGACCGTTATCGACCCCCCCGCCCCCAGCCCCCCCCCCCCATCGAGTCCCCCGACGCTGACGCGCCCCGCCCCTAGCCGCGGTCCATCATTACGCAGGAGAAATGAGGAGGAGAGAAGGAGCGTTTAGGAGCAATACCCCCGCGTGCGATAAGAGCGAGCACGTCCCATCGACTCCCATTACCCACCTCATCTAATCCTCTAACTAAAGCCCACAATGCAATGGGCTGAGAAAGAGCCATCAAGCCCTCCCCGTCGTCATTATCTGCTCCACGCGTAGCGCTGATGTACGCGTTAATAACGATGTCGTACGTCACAGGGGCAGGCCGCGGATGTGAATAAACGCGCGGTGGGGGGGGGGGGGGGCACGTGCGTACACTAGCGCTAGAACACAGCGGCGCCTTCAGAACCCACACAAAACCCAGCCACCACAAATTACACTTCCTGGCAGAAAATTAATAACTTTAGCCCAATACAGCAGATTATGTGGATGTAATATGGGATTTAAAAGCCAAAGGTTGCAGTGTTTTAATCTCGCAGTCACTCCGGTTATGTTCTGTGGGTAGTAAAGCCTGATTATTGCGTTTGCTACTTTGGCTGAACCCTCCGCACCCGAATCACGCACGTGCACGCGCACACACACGTGAACGCACACGCTGCACATCCGCACACACACACATGCGCTTGCGTGCATACACACGCGCGCACACACACACACGCACGCACGCACGTGCACACACGTGCACACATACACACACACACACACAAACACATGAAAACAGACACGCATACACACACACACACACACACACACACAAACAAATGCATGCACACATAGGCATACGCAAAAAATGTACATGCACAATTTGTGTATTGCTAGCTGAGTAGCAGACAGTGTATAGCTACCTGAAAGAGCATTACAGAAACATCAATGCTGCACAACCAGCACTCCTCTTGAACAATGTAGCGGGCCTGTGTCAGCCAATCAATTAGTTTTTACTTAATAAAGTGTTCTTAGCAAAGCAATCATCGCACAACACTTCACACAGCACATTATAGGCTGAATACAAATTATCACCCACAGCATGAAAATATGATGAAAAAGAGCAAATAATTCACTTCAACAGACATTGCATATATTTTAAACAAAGAGTTATGCTTAAACCAAGCTGGCTCATAGACGAAGAACGCTGCTGAAATAAAGTAATGTCCTATATTGGATAAAATAAGATCTGTGCCATTTACAGGATTTGCAGTGTTGGGGAAAAATAAAAATGCAAAACAGAGAAGGAAGAAAAGCTTGGCTGTTCGGACTATTGGAGTGGAAGAAAAAAGCAGAAGATTGCCTGTCAGGTCCTTAATGGTGGCCAAGGCTAATCTTTGAGAGCTAATTCACATCTGTCCAAGCCTTGAGAAAGCTGGGTAGCTGTGGTTCAGCAGAGGGACAGCTCACACAGAAAGGGGACACAAAAGCCCAGATAATCTCCATCTCTCCCGGACACATGACCCTTCCGGCACAGCTCCTCCATAGCGCAGCTCCTTGACTGACGTGCATTAACTCCGCGCGCAGATTAGCGGAGATGTAACACAACGCCCCCTCCCCCCGTTTATGGCGCCTGATCGATATGCGAGAAACGTGCGATCGATATCCACGCTGAAGAATGCGCAACGAGGAGCTCTGACCTGCAGGCTGTGAAATAAATGGATGCTTCGAGTTACTCGGTTAAATGTTGAGTGCTCATTTTCGCCAGACCGCTTTGCGTCGCAGAAATTCAGCGACAGCGCGTTAACTGAAAATCGGGAAGTCGCTCGTGGGGTAGTGGGCCAGCCTGTGGCCTAGTGGCTAAGGTACATGACTGGGACCCGGAAGGTTGGTGATCCCATCCCCGGTGTAGCCACGGTAGGCTCTGCAGCAGCTGTTGGGCCCTTGAGCGTGGCCCTTAAACCCACGTTGCGCCGGGGGGGGGTCGGTTCCTGCTGAGTCTAATTAACTAAGTCCCTTTGGATAAAAGCGTCAGTGAAATAACAAATTAGTATGTCATTATTATGAAGTAAATGTCCGCTAGCCTACCAACAGGACCCTCCCATCGCCCTCCAAATAAGACGGCCAAAAAAAGCAAGTATGTCTCATAACTCCCACAATTCACTCCGCAGATCTCCAAATGGCTGTGCCGGCCAGCTGGTTGGAGTTAAGAGTGTGAGTCTGTCTCAACAGCTTGCAGCAGTGACAAGGGCAACTGGCTCCGGTTCAGGAAGTATTTGAGGAGCCGCGAGTTTCCCTGTGGAGATGGAGGCTGGGTCTTTGCTAACAGCCGTGCCTCTTAAGTCAGGTCCTAATGTTTCCTGATGCTAACAGGGCTAGCCTATTACCACTGTTCACAGCTGAACCGCTGTCTGGGAACAAAAAAGGTAAAACCCTAAAAAAAAACTACACTTCCCAGCATGCTTGAGCATAATGGCATCGCTGCCAGGCAACCCAACTTGACAAAAACGGAGCAGGCATGATTCCAAAAGAGTTTTTTTATTTTTTATACAGTTACATCTTATCCCATATTATGTGTTGTACTGTAATTACAACCATTTAAAAAAGCATTTTGACTATAATTAATTTTAATTCTAATTCTTGCCAGGATATGCAGGTTATGATGACAGAGAAATTGAATTGAGATGACTGTAAATGGACTGCATTTATATTGCGGTTTTATTGAAAGCACTTCACAATCAATGCCTCTCACTCACCCATTTGCACACAGAAATAAACACCATTGGTAATGGGCTGCCATGCAAGGCACCGACAAGCTCATTGGGGGTTGGGTGTCTTGCTCAGGGACACTTCGACACACCCAGTCCGGCAACCCTCCGACTGTCAGGTGACCGCTCTTACCTCCTTTGCTAATCTCGTCCCATAGCACGCTAGAAGCACATGGGCTCAGCTTTCTGTAGCCTGTTTCTGCCTGAGACCTCCGAGAGCTTTAAGATACACCGTGGAGTCACACCTGCTGACATAGAACCCCCCCCCCCCCCCCCCCAGCCTTCCCGCTCTCCCCCCAGTACAGAAATGGCGTCCTCTCCCACCACCAGCGGCCAAACCTCTGCTCCGCGGGCGGCGCTGCTAAACACAGTAACGACTGCACAGCTGCTGCTGTTCCCAGAGCCCTGCAGCGCGGCCGTGGGAGAGCCCTGTGAGGAGCTGGTGGCTGGAGCTTCTGACCGCACGCGCGCCGCAGAGGGCAAGACACGGTCACCCAGCGCCCAGACCGGTCGCGCGTTCAAGACGGCGAACGTTCGCGCCCAACTGCGTTCGCAGCAAACAGTTACTGTTGAACGATTTAAAATAAACATTCCATTTAGTTCAGCACCAACAGCTTAATACAAATGGATGCGACTCAGGTTTAACAGTGCCAGCTAGCCGATTTACGTTCGCACACACACACACACAGACATTCAGTGGCTTTTAGAACCTTTTTAGGAGCCCTCCATGGTAGGCATGAACAATAAAAGTTCCCAGATTGAACCATTTTGGCCAACAAAGCAGCCTTGATCTACATAGATAGTGTTACTCTATGGAGAGAGATGGAAACTTCTGCGAGAGCACACACTCTCTCGTGCACATAACCGAAATGTTCTTGCCTACCTAATGTACAAAAGGCTCTTTTGAAACCATGGTATTGATTTGAGCAGTGCTTAGAAAAGGTTCCCGAGGTTCGTGGTGCATTGATTTTCTGTGTTATTCAGTGGGCTCGATCACAGCTATCTGGTCCTCCATCACATTTCTTGCATGTGGTGAAATATTCTTATACCATAAAATAAATCGTATCGTCAGCCAATAAACTAACATGCCAGGCACACGCTCAATACACGGACAAGCAAGTCACGTAGAGACACACAAAGATAATTACACACGCACGCGCACACGCACACGCACACGCACACACACACACACACACACATTCTTCAGAACAGCACATCACAGCAGAACACACAGCTCATTCTTCAGGACTGTAGAGCACAGCACAGCCCAACACAACTGAACACAGCACATCTTAACACAGCTTAACACGGCATAATTTAACACATCTTAACACGGCATAATTTAACACAGCTTAACACAGTTTAGCACAGCACAGTACAGCTGAACACAGCTTAACATGGCCCATCTTAACACAGCTTAACACAGCACAGCACAGAACAGACTGACACAGCTAAACACGGCTTAAAACAGCACAGTTTAACACATCTTAACACAGCTGACCACAACAGCACATCGCAGAAGGGCACAGCACAGCACAAACGAACACAACTGAACACAGCACAGTGAAACTGAACACAGCTGAGCACAGCCCAGTATAATACAGCTGAACACAGTTTAACTAATTACAGCACAGCTTAACGCAGCTCGACACAATTTAACAGAGCAGGCAGGACATGTGTTCTGCACTGACGCTGGTTCGGCCCCACATAACCCATCAGTCAAACAGATTTTAATCGACAGAGAGTTCTCCACAAAGGAGACGCCACTGAGAATCATGAAAAACAGTCAGCAGAAAAAGTTCACAGCAGACACGATGTGAAAGATAGGACAAGCAACTGCCTCTCCTGACATCAGCTGGAGCCATGAGATGTGATCAGCTCAGATTGATCAAAGACGTCAATATGGCCGTAGCAAACCGAAGTTATCGATGAAGTGATGCATTAAGAGTACTCCCTCACTCACCGTTAGTATGAGATGTGATCAGCTCCGATTGGTCAAAGGCATACTGTAGATATGCTCATAGCAAACCGAAGTTATCAATGAAGTAATGCATTTAGTATGCCCTCATTCACCGTTAGTATGAGATGTGATCAGCTCCGATTGGTCAAAGACATACAGTAGATATGCTCATAGCAAACCGAAGTTATCAATGAAGTAATGCATTTGGTATGCCCTCATTCATATTTTGTTCTTGAGAAGTCCCTGAGTGCTGAGTGGTGAGTGGTGGATGGCGACTGGGTTGGTTGCAAGTCCTCGCAGGGCTGCAGGCAAGCATAGTTTCGAATTCCACAAGAAAACCACCGAAAAAGTAATGCACAACTTCCCTATGACTGATACCAGACAAACAATGCATTACTGAACTGACGTCGGTGGCTCTACAGGTAGTTTCACATGTTATTTCAAACCCAGGTGCCTTGTTCTTGGTTAAAAAACAAAACGAAATCGGATATATTTTGACAGCACTTCCAAAACGATCTCTCTTTACCCCAGCGTGGAGTAGAGCCTCTCCATCTCCTCGAGCTTGTCGAGCGTTACCTCCGCCCGACGCACCTGTAAATATTTAAAACAGCAGCTCCGCGCTGTGACCTCCACCTGCCGCGCAAGGTCGTACGCAGGAAGTCGTTTCCCCCGCCACGCAGCTTATCGGTTAACCGGACGCCCGTCCCACCCTGATGTTCCAGAAGGTTCCGGCAATGTGCACACGTATCATTAGCTTTAATCAAATTCACAACGTGAGCGCATCTTTATTTTGATTTTTTAAAATATTTAAATTAGCAAGCCATAAGGTGTCCCTGCAGAGATGCGTTTAAGTATAGATAACACTTGGCCCCACTTTACACAATTTAAGTGTGTAATTTGCGATGTACTCTATGTATTTATACGACAGTATATGTAGCCCGCCATCAATAACAATGTCTGACATCTGTATAAATATACATGTGAAAAAGCTATGGTTTATTCCAGATCATAACGTGTTATTTTCATTTCATGCCATGACAATTTCTCATTTGTGAGATCACATATCGGCCAAATACAGGCTACTGCCCCTTGACAATTTTCAAACATAATTCTTACCCACATGCTCATTGTTTATAAAGATATGCTAAGCACTGGCAATACAATTTCAAAATTAGTAATTGCATTTCTATATTTGTCATTGGTTTCTTGACAGACGTATCTGATGGTATTGTGTGCTTAGCAAGACATGAGTGTACCTGAGTAAAAAGTACAACAATTAATTTCCAGGAATGATAAAGTTTGCGTTCATAAGAAAATTCTCACACGGCGCGGCGGGTGATTGAAACGACACACGAACCGTCACCGAAGGCGCGTGCGTGTGCGCGCGTGTCCTGACACGCACACTCGGTAGACGGAAACAGCGAGGGCAGGAGCGCTTCCCCCAGCGCACGCGCGGGCGACGACATGAGAGGGGAGCGGCCCGGGCGAGAGAGCGGCAGGATTAGTAGTAGTTTCCTGTCCTGGCGAGAGCTGGAATAACAGACCGCTGGAGGCCATCGATCCGAACGCTCCCGGCCTCAGCCGGAGTAAGATTTCTGCAGCTCTGAACTCTCGGCGCAGACACAGAGGCAGAATAAAAAAAGAGAACACATTGTCCAAAACATAATGGCTCCTGCCCCAGCACACCTTCTGAGAAGCCTAGCAGAGAAACACAGCACCGCACCAAGCAAAAACTCAAAAAGAGAACTCGAGTCACCTTAAGTAGCCTACGATATGGTTTAATAACGTAAATGTGATTCTACTTCAGGGATACTTCCTCCAGCCAGTGGTGCATATCCAATGCCAACAGAATTTAGCTTGATTTGGTAGCGTAGCGCACTGTTTATGCAATGTTATACTGGCTACATCCATTAAAATGCTCTAAAAAATAAAGTTAAAAGTGCATTTTTATTGAAACATAAAATGACACTGGTTTGCATTTTATAGCAAAATGTATATTTTCAGAACATCAGTGGCAGCTGTTTCACTTAGCTAGTCAGCTACGTTAGCTGTAGTCTATACTCTGGCTTCTTTGTTTTGCATGGTGAAGTGTTTCATTGAAGTCTGCAGGGGCCCTGGTGGGTGTGTTGAGTTGTGTCAAGCTGCTACCTGCAGTTCTGCCCGTGTTGGGCCTGTCATTCATTCCTTGTAGGAGCATGTTTTTGATGTGACTGAGATCAACTGTGGAACCGCCATATGAAAATGCTAAAACACTAACTCTACATTACAAAGCTGGCACTATCCCGTTTGTCCCCAAACAGAACTTCTTTTCTCTCTCCCCAGGAAAGGCATTTTGCACAGGCGTTCATTCTGATATTCAGTAATGTACACATTGTCTCAACTATATATATACACATTGTCTCAACTATATATACGTATATATATATATATATTTTTTTTAAGGCATAGAGTAATATTACCCCTTGTTTAAGTACCTTTTCTTAGAGTTATGCATCGGTTTTCTTTACCAATAATACAAAAACAACAACAAAACATCCATGTACAGTATTAAATAATACTCTCATCGAAGGAGAAGGAAATCCCAGTGGCGTAATCTCCAATGATATTTAATCTATTTCATTTCTGCGAGTGAACGAGAGGGAGTTTATGTGATTAAATGTTCTATTTGATAACAGATTATTCCCATTCCTTCCAAATTCCTCTAATTTCCTGATAGATTTATTTGCGATTGCGGCAGTGAGATAGAGATGATTCTATTCATCCTATCTGCATCACCATGGTTTTTGGAGCAGTCGGGGGGAACCTGTTCTAAAACACCGCTTCTGTGCCCAAATCAGGGAAAATGCACTCAATGGCTGACATTGCCCACACTGCCCACTTCAGCCAATCAGAACACAATAAAGATGGGCTACGGCGATCAGTGACCGTCGAGCCCGTTATGCACAGCAGATGAGAGGCTATTCTGAGACCCGTCCAGCAGACAGGATGTGGGTGGCGTTGGTGAGCTCCCTGCTCTCGCCCCCAGAGCGACTCATCTCACCCAGAGCGACTCATCCTGCCCTCGCCCCCAGAGCGACTCATCCCACCCTCGCCCCCAGAGCGACTCATCCCCCCCAGAGCGACTCATCCCGTCCTCGCCCCAGAGCGACTCATCCCACCCTCGCCCCCAGAGACTCATCCCGCCCAGAGAGACTCATCCCGCTCAGAGAGACTCATCCCGCCCAGAGAGACTCATCCCGCCCTCGCCCCCAGAGCGACTCATCCCGTCCTCGCCCCCAGAGCGACTCATCCCGTCCTCGCCCCCAGAGAGACTCATCCCACCCTCGCCCCCAGAGCGACTCATCCCGCCCTCGCCCCCAGAGTGACTCATCCCACCCTCGCCCCCAGAGAGACTCATCCCACCCTCGCCCCCAGAGAGACTCATCCCACCCTCGCCCCCAGAGCGACTCATCCCGCCCTCGCCCCCAGAGTGACTCATCCCACCCTCGCCCCCAGAGAGACTCATCCCACCCTCGCCCCCAGAGCGACTCATCCCGCCCTCGCCCCCAGAGAGACTCATCCCACCCTCGCCCCCAGAGCGACTCATCCCACCCTCGCCCCCAGAGCGACTCATCCCGCCCTCGCCCCCAGAGTGACTCATCCCGCCCGGGGCGACTCATCCCACCCAGAGCGACTCATCCCACCCAGGGTGACTGGGATTCGATCGCTGACAGCGGGCCCGCGAGAAACGGCGGGAGTAACTCCACGTGACCGCGGCCATTTGATAAAAACAGACACGTCCAGACCCCGTGGCCGGGCGAGCGCCATTACGGCGTTACGGCGAGCGGTTATGGATGTCTGAACTTTTAAAAGGCTCCCCGCGCCATTCAACAGAGGAAAAATAAAACCCTCCGCATTCTGCAGAGAGCAAACACAGCGCTCGCTGTATATTGATACTTTCCTCTGCGGTTAATGGGAGTGTAATGATTCCGGTCGCCTCCTGTCCTGTTGCTGACTGGGTAATGAACACCGCACAGTGTGGGGCCCGGCGCAGGGGCGGGGGTCCCGGACGAGCCCCCCCTCCGTGGGCGGGCTTGATTAGCGCGTGCCGGGGCCTGGCGGTACCGCACACGCTCAGCATGACCGCGCGTAATTACCGACTCCGCACCCCCACAGTCACACTTCCACTAATTTAAACAACTTCAGAATTGCTTTTTTGCTGCAATTAAGCAAAGGGGGGAAAGAAAAAAAATAAAAGAAAAAAAATACAATATTAAAATGCTAAAGACTAAAACACACTCTTAAAAGGTTGAATCATTCTTAATTTATCTGAAACGATTAAGGTGGATTAGGCGTTTGCGAGGAAGGGGCGGGGGGGGGGGGGGGGGGTCGGTGGGTGTAAGCTGCATACATTACCGGGCAGCGAACAGATACACAGTGACAAGCTTTTATATGCTGTGGGTGTACGTGGTGAGTGTGTGCAGTTTGTATACACTGTGGGTGCACATAGGAGAGTATGCAGTGTTTATACACTGTGGGTGCACATAGAAGTGTATGCAGTGTTTATACACTGTGGGTGCACATAGGAGTGTATGCAGTGTTTATACACTGTGGGTGCACGTCGTGAGTGTGTGCAGTTTGTATACATTGTGGGTGCACATAGGAGAGTATGCAGTGTTTATACACTGTGGGTGCACATAGGAGTGTATGCAGTGTTTCTACACTGTGGGTGCACGTCGTGAGTGTGTGCAGTTTATATACACTGTGGGTGTACATAGTGAGTGTTTGCTGTGTTTATACACTGTGGGTGTACATAAGAGTGTGCAGCTTCTATACACTGTGGGAGTACATAGTGAGTGTGTGCGCTGTCTCTTTATATATATATTGTCAGTGTACACAGGAGTGAATGAAGCTCCAGAAGTGGAATTTTAAATGCAATTCAGGTTTCAGAGTTCTTCAGTCAGCCCCTTTGAAATTACGGTAACTCACAAGAGCTAAAGAGTTCCTTTTTTCCTCACAGCTATAGGAATCTCACATTATTCCTCCCGGTGTCAGTCGCTTCCAGCCCGTATCCCCAGTCATTCATCCATCCCCTCCTCCTTATCTCTGCCTTTCTGTTTCCAGCCGGTCTTTAACCTCCTCCTGCCAGCCTGTCCTTCCCGACTGTGTTCGTTAAGGATCCGCAGTCACTGACACGTAAGAGACACACCAGTCTTCCCCGAGTCCACACGAAGAGTGCATTACAACCCAAGAGAAAAGAGAAACATCGTAATAAAATACACGCTAAATATCCATATCTATATTTAATATACATTATATATATATACTGTATGAAAGATCAAATCAGATCAGAATCCTTACGAAATGATGTCACGGCTTAATAAGACATGCAAAAACATCATAACGAAAAGCAAAAAGAACACAACGGCAAGACCAAGATAAATACCTTCCCTCAGACCATGAACATCCAAGGCCCACAGACTCTAGGGGTGGGCAACATATCCGCTCGGTAATTACCACAATGCTACAATGATCGGCGGCACCACGCGGAGTACAGCACGTCACTTATTTTTGTCCTTTAATTATACCTGACGTGGTTGTAGCACGTTTACTACCCAGCTCAAAAGGCTTTCATTGCAATAAGTGATATCCACCTACTCTGAAAATCTGGTGGTTCTGATGGGTTCCCCTAAAAACAACCGCACCAAATGTTGTGTTGCAACTTGTGAAATACCCAAATACAAGCCCCCCACCTTCTGGCCCTCTCGGTTGGCTCAATTGGACCAGGCAAGATCAATCAAGCACAGAAAAGTATTTAAATCCAAAGCGATTCTGTATTTGACCCAGGCCCGGCTGGGTCCTGTTCATCTGGGCTTCTTCCGAGCCCAGCTCCAAGGGAGACTAAACAAAAGGCAGGCTTCCTGTGGAGGAATGCAGGAAGAAGAGGGAGGCAGAGCGACAATAGGGCACTTCAGCAGGATTCCCCAAATCAAAGAGCTCTCAGCCGCTGTTCAGACTGACAAAATAACTATCTTTAGAAAAAACCGGTGCCTCTCTCGAACTTTTCTTTGGAATGGACTAGTGACACACTTTCTATTAAAGTGCTTGTCTACTCACGGGGATGTGCAGCTTCAAGTGCAGTGAAGGTTCAACGCACTGCTCTGATTTGTGTCTCAGCCATAAGCATGATATCATCATCAATGCTGTGTCATCAATGCTGTCATGATATCATCATCACCATCATCATCATCATGATGATGCTATCACGATGCTATCATGATATTATCATAAACTTGCTGCAGTGAAAGTTCAACCCTTTGCTCTTACTGGCCTCTCAAACAGGCAGTGTCAGCAACATATCCTCAAGTCACCATTTGCCCCAAAAAAGTACATTTTTCTAAAGCACTGTCCTCTTGAACCGTTTGTCTTAGTTTTAGGTCAACACCTGTGTAAGCCCTGTATTTGAACCACAATAGCTCACTTTCAACAAATGAAATTATTTTTAGTTCGTTTTAGCCGCTTTATCACAATTTCAAATATTCTAGTGTATTTTTGTTCTGTACAGGATTATTATTATTACTTTGAGATCTTTTATTTGGAAAGTGCTTTGAACGTAATGGGAAAGCACTTCATAAATAGAGTGTGTCGTTGTTGCCGTGCTGTTTGTTCTCCAGCATTGATCCCGGACGGGCCCCCCGCCCAGATCAAACCCGTCTTCGGGGGCTTGAGGAGGGGCGCGGGCGGGTGGCACATCACAGGGAGAGCGGCACGGTGACATTTTCAGCTCGTCTGAACTCCGAGCCGAGCGGTGCGTCCCTCCGCAGAGGGAGGGAGACGCCCGGCCGTGACACCGACCGCAGAGGGAGGGAGACGCCCGGCCGTGACACCGACCGCAGAGGGAGGGAGACGCCCGGCCGTGACACCGACCGCAGAGGGAGGGAGACGCCCGGCCGTGACACCGACCGCAGAGGGAGGGAGACGCCCGGCCGTGACACCGACCGCAGAGGGAGGGAGACGCCCGGCGGTGACACCGACCGCAGAGGGAGGGAGACGCCCGGCCGTGACACCGACCGCAGAGGGAGGGAGACGCCCGGCTGTAACACCGACCGCAGAGGGAGGGAGACGCCCGGCTGTAACACCGACCGCAGAGGGAGGGAGACGCCCGGCTGTGACACCGACCGCAGAGGGAGGGAGACGCCCGGCTGTAACACCGACCGCAGAGGGAGGGAGACGCCCGGCTGTAACACCGACCGCAGAGGGAGGGAGACGCCCGGCTGTAACACCGACCGCAGAGGGAGGGAGACGCCCGGCTGTAACACCGACCGC
>NC_083766.1:23131571-23146571 GCF_963514075.1 Conger conger | reverse complement strand
TTTGCCCTTCTCCGGCAGCCCGGGGGAATCGGCAGCAGGTGTAAATATCCAGAGCAGACATGCCTCGCACAGGGAGGAGCAGGACAAGCGGGCCCCCGCTATATTAGCCACGCACCTCCGCCAACGTCCGTGTCACCCTCCGCAAGGCCAGGGGGTCGAGCTGAGAACGAGGTGACCAGCGCAAGATGTTTATTTTTGAATTCTATACGTCCTGATTATTGAAATATTAAGTCTGAGTATGAACATAAGTCAAAACTATTATTCAGACACAGTATTATGTGTGCTACACTCTCAGGAAAAAAGGTATGAAATGCGCAGAAAAAGCTAATCGCTGGGGCGGGTACCCGAAAGCCACAGGAAACTGTACCGCTTGCCATTAGATTAATAATTCATTTGTAGCTTTTTTGTTTGTAAAAGGTACTTATTTCTCCCCAAAATAACAGTATTGTACCTTTCAGGGTACATTTGGAAAATGTGTTCCTTAAGAACGAACATACCCTTATTTCCAAGAGTGTAGGTTAGCAGCTGGGGCATCCAAGCACTACACTACATCTCCCACGGTGCAGTGCGAAAGCACTGTGACCTTGCAAAGGTCGACTGTGGCCAGGAAGTGCAGTCCTCCAACACAGTGGCAGCTCAGCTCAGCAGGCGGACTGCGGAATCAGAGAGGTGGTGTGGCATTCACACGCTGAGGAGCAGGGAGCCTGTCTCAGTCCTGGAAGGCCGCAGTGTACGCTGGGATTTGTGGTTTCCTTTCAATCAGCAGTCAATTAAGGCCTTGAGCACAAGGTATGTGGACTCTTTTTAGCCAATCACGGAACGAAATGAAAACCCACCAAAAACCAGCAGGTGCAGCGGCCCTCCAGGACCACAGACTGGTACCCCTTGCTGCGGAGGAGGGAGATGCACATGTCTCCAAAAATCAACAGGGGAAACTATACTGTAGCAGCAAGATGGTCTTGCAATGGTACTGGGGGGTTTCACATTCCGGATTTCAAAAAAGGGAATAAACAGCACTGCTATCTTGCCTAAACCCGGTTACCTGCCAGCTAAAAAAAGCGACTGTGTACGCAGGCCTGAGCGGAGAGCGGAAAAAGTGCCAAGTGATCGATGCGGAAGCACTTCTCTCCTCATTCATTACGACTGTTTTCTCATTACCAAACCAAAAGCTCACGCGCTAATGAGAGCGCTGATGTAGCCTTCGTGCGTCTCTATAAATATACGGCCCACCCCGAAGCGCTCTGTCTGTTTGTTCTGCCGGAAAGAGACACTTTGCAACACGTTTCCTGCCTCCCTGTAATCCCTCAAGTTCGAGGCTTGTGAACAAATATCTCAAGACGCGAAACCTCCATCGGGCCGTTTTTGAAAATATCCCGTAGCACTGACAGGCTGGCAGCGAATGGATTTTAATGTGACTCTTACAGGCGTCCTGACTGCATACTTTGTGTCTTATCAGCATACTCTACTGGTGTTTCCGGATAATGCAAATGCAAATCGTTATGTTTTGAGGAAATGTAAATCCATGGGAACAACCTCAGGTACAGAATTGGATGGAAAGGATCTTCACTGTTAGGCTTCGGTCACAATCTAGAGTGGGGCTTGTTCACTCAGGAAGGTGAGTCCTTGTCAAACTGGGACCTGTTTCACAAAGCAGGATTACTGAGTTAGCTGGATAACTGGGCCCTGTTTCACAATGCAGGATTACTGAGTCAGCTGGATAACTGCACAGAATGGCTCTTTTTACTTCAATGTATGTTCCAGGTTTGGGAGGGTTCTTTTAACTAAGTGCAGTTATCCATCTAACACAGGCACCCTGCTTTGTGATACAGGCCCCTGGTCTTCCTCTTTGGTTTGCTTTTGGTCAGAAACAGTAATATGGCAAAAATCCACTGCACAGGAGGTCTCCAAACCCCCGCTCCCCCCACCTCTCCCCTCCGTGCCACACAGGCAGTCCGGTCCATGCCAAGCAGTGCCCAGCCACCCAGACCCAGATCTAGAGTGACAGAATCCAGACACCCACTGCCTGCCAACCTGGCACTGGCTGGGCAAGGGGGCAAAACTAATCCTGCCCCTCTGACCGCCCCTCTGACTGCCCCCCGTCCTGCCCCTCTGACCGGCACGTTCTCCCAGGCAACGGGGCAAAATCAGGGTTAAACGACAGAAGCGGCCCCTAACCCACTCCGTTTCTGTACCGGTGTACGTGAAGAGAGACGTCTGACGTACAGTATAGCATACGACGGTAAACGGACCGCATCTATATAGCATTCATCTCATTCACCAACAGCGATAGGCAGCCCTGCCAGACCCTGACCAGCCCGCCACTAACAACAGGGGGTTAGTTTTGTTTTTTGACACACCTAAGGCAGGGGATCGGTCCAGCAATAAAGTCAACCCCAGTATTCGCCGTGGTGTGCGATATAGCGGCTATAGAACTGGGTTTGTAACCGAAAGGTTGCCAGTTCAATTCCCAGCCGAGGCACCGCCATCGTACTCATGAACAAGGTGCTGATCCTGCACTGCTTCATAATACACTCAGTGAGCACTTTATTAGGTAGGCCTGTACACCAGCTTGTTAATGCAAATATCTAATCAGTCAATCATGGGGCAGCAACTAAATGCATAAAAGCATGCAGACATGGTCAAGAGGTTCAGCAGTTTTTCAGACCAAATGTCAGAATGGGAAGTAATGTGATCTAAGTGACTTTGACCATGGAATGATTGCTGGTGCCAGACAGGGTGGTGTCGGTATCTCTGAAACTGCTTAACTTCTGGGATTTTCAAACACAGCACAGTCTCTGGAGTTTGCGGAGAATGGTGCAAATAACAAAAAAACATCAATTGAGCCGCATTTCTGCGGGCAGAAATGCCTTGTTAATGAGAAAGGTCAGTGGAGGAGGACCAGACTGGTCAAAGCTGATAGGAAGGTGACAGTAACGCAAGCAGCAGAAGACCAAGAAGTCTAATCAAGTCTAATCAACACCTAACACGCTCACCAAGTGTAAATGGATGTCGCTAAAGTATTTTCTGTCAGTCCGGAGAAGAGTGTCTGCTAAGAATATCAGTAATGCAACAATGTATAACAATAACAATGAAAGGGCAGCCTGTAGTGGTTAAGGTACATGACTGGGACCTGGAAGGTTGGTGGTTCAAGCCCTGGTGTAGCCACGATAAGATCTGCTGTTAGGCCCTTCAGCAAGGCCCTTGTCCCCCGGTCAGTCTAGAAATCGCATCGGATGAAACCATCAGCTAAATAACAAATTATTATTAGAAATATATTAAATAAAGGGGAAGTCGAACACAACTTTAAATGAGCTGATGTGACATGAGTTTTAAGGTCTCCCTATTTTGTGGAGAAAAAGAAAATAGAGAGTTATAAATGTTCCTCTTTCGGGGCGAGTGACTGTAACCCTGACAGCCGGCCGTACGCCTGTAGGCCCATGACTGTTCCACTTGGTACCCCTATTCCTATTATTATGGCCATTCATCACACATCCCGCATTTTAATCCCCATCTGACAGCGCCGTATGGCAGAGCGACGGCAGCAAACTTTAATGTGAGGGACGGGGCGGGATGGAGGGATGCGCGGGGAGAGGACGGAGGCGCGGGACGAGGGGGAGAAAACCACATCCTCGCGTTTCTCCCCGGAAACTCCGGGGCCAGGGCTGCTGCTGCTGTCACATGACCTGGGGAGAAATGGCTTCTGCCAATCAGCTGTGATGGGTAGCCGCTCACAGACGCTAACGGAAAAAACTGACCCCGGTACAATTTGAAGGCTTTCAGACTTTTTCAAAGGACCTCTGACTGCTGACAGAATACACAGTGCACTCCCAAACACTCGTTCTCTCCCTTACTTGGCAAAGGCACTCAGTGACCACTCAAAAGGGGGAAGAAAAAAAAAAAGAAAAAAGGAGTCCATAGCCATGCAGCCTATGGCTATGAAAAGAAATATATATATGTGGGGACTACTGTTTACTGTACCTTGCAAAACAAGAAAACAGCTGACATATAGTCCTTTCGAAGACAGAGCCTGTGTGTTTCTTTTGGGAAGCGTTTAATGATGCAGGTCCTAATGTGGAATAGATACAAGCGAGCAGGGAGCGCTGCCAAAACAACCTCGGGCTCGGGGCAATGACACGATTTCACGGAGGCGAGGAATGACGGGAATGCGCATTTTAAAATCTCTCTCCGAGATCGCGGACGCTAGGTTTGCGGATCACGCGGGTCAGCGGTCCGCACCGACGCAGAGATTGAACTGCACATTTATGCAACAGCTGCAGCGTATATCCAGGGCGTTTAAACACCGATTTGTTCAGGATTACCGCTGTACCTAAAAAAAAGACTCATTTTAACAACAATCAGACGGTAACAACAACAACGTACTTAGTGGAATATCCTCATATACTGTAGGATACCGTGCTGCTCCGATTGCAACCAAAATATTCACAACCCAATAAATCACCTCTCAGGAGGATTGACTAAAACTTTGTGTACCTGACACTTCACGTAGCATCTGCGATTGCATATTTTATTGCCCTGCATTGAAACCCCCGTACATGCTACCATAACGTGAGATTATAGTGAGCAGTCAGCGCTTTCCAATCATCAAGGACACAAGATGAAACGTAGCGCTGCGTTTTCCTGTTTGAAATGCTTGTGTGCTGGTATGTCGGGCAGGTATGCTAGGCGGGCAGCGACGCAGTCACGTTGAACGCCGGATTATTAAACTAGACGCACTCCCAACATGCACTCCCGTGACTATAGTAACACGGAGGCACCAACCCTTCCAAGAAATTAAGAAATATTGACAGTTTCACGAATACATTATGTGACGAAGACCGCGTGTTTTCACATCATGCCGTGTCTAGCCGCTCTTAGGGTAATCCTTGCTGGTCCAGAGCCTAAGACCTGGCAGCAGCGGTCATGGCATCGATATGCGTTTCAACACATATCGCCGTTGACACACGTTGATGCGAAGGCTTGTTGTTTCAGCGATATTACTGAATGCAAGATGTTGCACTGAGCTGCAGCGATAGAAGAGTAGGAGTACTTACATCACGTATGACAGATACATAGGAATTATGCGTGTCTCTTACCTGTTTAGAAGAAACGTTCCTTTTATTTTTCTTTACCGCATTCTTTTTTTCCCCCCAAGAGGAAAGTTTTCTCTCCAGGTAAGACGGTATCTGATGCTGAGTTCTTTCGTTTTCTGTTTTCCCCACCCGGTGCGAACAGTTCCTTCACTTTGTGTAAGCTAATGCCTTTGGCAAAAAAAAAAAAAATGTGAGGGAGGGGAGAGCGGAAAAAAAGGAATGAGTGACTAAACAAATATTATACTGAACTAAATTACAAACAAAGCGATAACGCCGTTCCTTAAGTGGGTTTCTTTTAAGTAAACAGAGATCGAAATGTGCACAGATACATTTTGTTTTGTCAACGTCTTCGTTTGATTAAACACGGGCAGACTAGGAGCCTGAACGGGGGGCGACATTCAATCTGCTGTTGTGGCGCGAGGCTTATTGGAATCTACCATTCGCTGCGAGGGAGAGCCACCCAGCTCTCAGCTCTGCGCCCGGCCAGGAATAACAATCCGACGGAAAAAAAGGGACCCTTTGAATTGACAGATAATTAGATCTGTGTCGATCATGTGTTGTCGGTGAAGTTTTCATACACTTGCTCGCGTTGGAATTACTTACTGGGCGACCCATGCTCATGATTAAACGGGTGGTTCAAATGCCACGCGTGAATTTAAGTTATTAAGTGAACAGTGCACGTCCTCATAGAATTATTGATGTATTTGTTATTATTATTTTTGTCTTGTGTAATATAAATAGCAAAGCTTCAGAAAATTGGCTAATGGACTGAATGTGACAAGATAACGTTGGACCGTTTAATGGCCTTAAACATAACATGGACAGTGCAAGATTCACACATTAATCTGAATGTTTTTGCATATTTTCACAGAGCTGCAGAATGATTAAATGACATCCACTGTCTACTGTGGGCTGTAAATTCAGAGTCAAATCCGAGGAATCTGGAGGGAATATTACAGGAGAAAATATTTGATATGATTGAACGCATACTGTAAAGGTTGTTATTGAATAAAATATTGCGTTATATCCATTTTTGACAGAATGCCACCAGCCTGTAAAAAGATGAAGATTTGTATTCATTGTGAACTGATAAATCATCAAGTTCTCCTTCAATCTCATAATCCATTATTTTATTATTATTGTTAATAATAATAATTTTCATACAGTTTATTTTCTGCAGTGTCTATGCTGAGAATCTGCAATCATGTCCCAGTGTGCTTACAGTCACAGAATATTAATTTTGGAATCAAATTACCATAATATTTCCCCCTACAGATTGAAACACCATCTAAATTAAAATGAATTAATGAATTTAAAAAATACACTACATCATTTTTTTCAATCTGAAATATGGCTAATAATTTTAATCCCTGGACGGCGTGTTCAGATATGCACGGGGATAGTACTGCAATCTCAACGGAGCATATTTAAAGAACGGGGGGGAAAAAAGTTGAAATTAGTCCATTACATTTCATTTAATTAAATCATTAATCAGTTACACTCCAGTTGAGGGTTCACTCTGTTTTTAATTATGCCAATCATCCATTAGCCTGTTGACAGATCTCTCTGGGTGCATACGTATTCCAGCAAAATTCATTATGGAAATGCACATCCGAACAAAGAGGGCACCGGATCTCTTATCAAATATCTATTGTATTTGCTTACTGTTCCGTAGACAGCAATAAAAGTGTTTCAATTTGTCACTTGCGTTATGGTGGTTTGAACAAACAGTTGTGGAACAGTCAGCATTTGCATGCTCGTTGACTTCAGGTTAGCTATCCACAAAAACTGATGTGGAAACTGATTAAATTGTTATGATGCAAGTTGGAGTGCATGATAATGGATGGATAGCTGTTTTATGCGTAGTCCGATCATTTCTGATAATATAAATTTAATTTCGTAATTGTAATTGCACCTAACTACTCTAAAAACTAAAAGCAGAATTTCCATCCATCCATCCAATATCTTAACCCGCTTATCCTGAACAGGGTCGCAGGGGGGCTGGAGCCTATCCCAGCATACATTGGGCGAAAGGCAGAAATACACCCTGGACAGGTCGCCAGTCCATCGCAGGGCACACACCATTCACTCACACACTCATACCTATGGGCAATTTAGACTCTCCAATCAGCCTAACCTGCATGTCTTTGGACTGTTGGAGGAAACCGGAGTACCCGGAGGAAACCCACGCAGACACGGGGAGAACATGCAAACTCCGCACAGAGAGGCCCCGGCCGACGGGGATTCGAACCCAGGACCTCCTTGCTGTGAGGCGGCAGTGCTACCCACTGCACCATTCGTGCCGCCAAAAGCAGAATTTGTTGATAATTAAATAATTAGAGTTAAATAAATGCAATGGGGCTATATCATGATCTATGCAATTATTATTCTTAGTAAACCAGATCCAGCACGTAGGAGCACAGGCCTGCTGTAGATTATGTTGTCCTGCACACAATTTTAATAACAGTGCCACCTTTAATTGCCCTGAAACACCCGCAGTTTATCACGTTTGACTGTTTTGGTGGGAGCAAGAGATTGTGTGAGAGAGAGAGAGAGAGAGTGAGAGAGAGAGAGAGACTCAGTGCCAGTTGGCACTCTTACTCTCTGAAGGTAAATCTCTTGTCCTCATGCAGTTTTCTCTGTCCTCCCTACATGCTGAACACACTCCATGCACATATGGTACACACACACATACACACACACGCATACACACACACACACACATACACGCACAGGCATATACACATACGCATACATACACGCACATGCATATACGCATACGCACAGGCATATACACACATACGCATACATACACGCACATGCATATACGCACACATACGCATGTATGCAAATACACACAAACACACACGCAAGCACATGCAAATACATTACGCATGCATCGTAATGCATAAGATTCTGTCCGCTAGCAGCCCACATTTGTGTAAAAACAGAAAATTCATCACGTGTTGCAGTGCATGCTGGCTCAGAACAGGGCCACCGATAGGCACAGGGAAAACTGGTCTTTCTTAACAGAGTTTTATTTATTTCACATTGGCTCCTTTACTCAATTTACTGTGATTCATCCTGCTCTGAAAACACCGCCATTAATGAGAGGGGATGGCCTATTTTCAGCCCTGATAGATGTGTTCTCGGAGTTTTGCAACCGTAGCCATCCCTGTAGAGCAGAAAAAAGAATGGAGGAGTATTGTGGGTAGGCATTCGTATCTGGAAACAGGCATAGCTACACATTCCTAACAAAGATGTGCAAAGATGTCAGTTACATTGAAATTATATGGCTCATACAATGGACATTCTTATCACTTTTAGGAGTGAGGTCACAGTTATGTGATTAGAATGTTCTTAACCGAATATTCTAACGCTGATGTAACGAAGAATACTGATGGAATTCTAGAACACGGACTTCCACCGAATTGTGTAAAAAGCATTCCAAAACACCTACTCTTCAAAGGTTTACTTTGAAGATACGCCTTTGAACAAGTTCACTGGGCGATAGCAATGTTACATAGCTTTACAAAAAACAGGGTAGATACATATTTTTTACAATGCTATCATTCCTCATACCTGAGAAATGTTAACCTGCAGTGGGCAGAAAGTGGGAAGTAGATAAATATGAACGCTAAACTCTTTTGCTGTATGTATCGCACTCTGTCTGTGGTATGCAGTTACACAAATGTGTTTCATCACAGTGGGAGCTAATCAGCACAGCGCTAATCAGATGAAATTCACAGGCTACACACTGCTCCACTACTGTGCATTAGAGAGAGGACAATGCAATTAATAAGCCTGCTGCACCTTTGATTATGGGAATATGAAGAATTTACATTGCAGGAGAAACAGTCATAGGACGATGAACATTTTCATAATTCGTAATTTCCATTTACATAATAGGCCAGAACAGCTTGGATCCGCCGTGCCGTAGAGTGCACCAGCCCAGGATTCAGCTGGAGGGATGGGGGCTATGATCTTCCACACGAAGGTGGACCAACTCAGGACGTGTTGACGGAGGTGTACAACACAGTCTCAGACATCTGCCCAGAACAGGGGTGTCCAATCTTATCCCAAAACAGCTAATTGGCATTAGCCCAGCACTAACACGCCTGATTCAACTGATCAAGGTCTTGACTATTGAATCAGGCGATCAAGATTGAAGATCAGGATTATTTACTTTGAATCAGGTGCTGGGCTAAATACCTATAGTGACACCAGCCCTTTTCAGCTCAGACTGGTGCCCCCAGGTCCAGAACATGCCATTCAGGTTTAATAGGACCCAGATCTGCTGACTGAGAAGGCTGTGGCATATGGAGGAATATTGTTGATGGGAGGCACAACTTCAACACTGCAATGTGATAGAAGGGAATGTCATTCATTTTGTTATTTCGCTGACACTCTTATCCAAAGTGACTTACAGTTGATTAGACTAGGCTGGGGGGAGCAATGTGGGGTGAAGGGCCTTGCTCAAGGGCCCAGCAGCTGTGCAGATTGTATCGTGGCAACATCGATGACATTACATTACAAGTTGGCTGATGCTTTTATCCAAAGCGACTTTGATTAGTGACTTTGATTAGTTGATTAGACTAAGCAGGAGGCAATCCTCCCCTGCAGTAATGCAGGGTTAAGGGCCTTGCTCAAGGCTACACTGGGGATTAAACCACCAACCTTCTGGGTCCCCGTTATGTATCTTAGCCACAAGGCTACAGGCTGCCCCTGGCAGATGAAATCACTCGGAATGATGCAGTATTGATTAGCGTTGACCTTGCTGTCTATGCGGACGAATCCACGCACACCAGGAATATGAACACGGCGCACCACCGTGTGCCAGGGGGGCCAATTTGTGAATAAATTTTGTGGGGGTGCTTTGCGACGCGTGTTGGGAGACACCTTGATGGGGGGGTGGCGTGGCGCTTCGAGCGATGTCGGCGTGGCAACAGGTGCACCGCACACAGCGTGCTGCCTGTTGGAATATCTCTACCCGGGAGTTCCACAGCTGCGTGCTAACGCATACTAACACACCAGCCTGCTCCTCCCCCCAGTCACACGCTGTCACGCGGCTGACTGGGGCTTCGCGGGATTCTGCCGGGTATATAATAATAACAATGTGTTATTTAGCTGATGCTTTTATCCAAAGTGACAGACGGTTGATTGGACTAGGCAGGGGGCAATGCCCCCCAGGAGCAATGCGGGGTTAAGGGCCTTGCTGAAGGGCCCAACGGCTGTGCGGATCTTATCGGACTACACCGGGGCTTGAGCCACCAACCGTCTGGGTCCCAGTCTTGTATCTTAGCCACTAGGCTACAGGCCGCCCCAGTATATTATACTGTATACAATATGCACGGTTGGGTCCAAGCGGCAGTGTCAGTTGGCTGCTTTAGGCGTGCTCCACACGGGCACTCATCCTGTTGTTGCTGAAGGCTGATTGGGCTGCAGGGAGGTGCATTGTGGGTGCTCTTCGGGCTGTTATAAACACACATTGACAGAGCGATGAGCCGACTGCGTGCTGCAGCCTGACGGCGAGGTTTTTCCCGGCCGAGGTCCAGACTCACACACACTCATCACATCGCCCTCAGCTGGGTCAGCTACATATGCAATTGTTTCGGATGCGGATACTTTTATATGCTTTACTGGGCTTATTGGGTGTATTGGAACCTCATGAAATATTAAATATTATCAGTGCAGACCCTGCCTTCAGGCAGGCTCAATTACACCAGAGAAGATAAATCGAGCACAAAAAATATTCAAATCCAAAACAATCCTAACTTGTTTTCTAGCTGATGCTTTTATCCAAAGCAACTTACAGTGGATTAAACATTTCTAAGTGTTTTTCACGCTTGCGTGAGGAGAGCGATGACTGATGTTTTTTTTTTTGTGTTTTTCTCTGGTTCGTTAATTAGACGACATGCGATATGTGAATGGATGTAATATTAATAAAAAATGTGTTTAGCTGAAGCTTTTAGACTAAATCCAGAGCGACGTACAGTTAGACTAAGCAGGTGGAGAGCCTTGCTCAGTGGCCCCAACAGCTGTGCGGATCCTATTGTGGCACGCACACACACATCGAACCACCAACCTTGCGGATCCCAGCCATGTACCTTAACCGCTACGCTACAGGCCGCCCTGTACCAACCACACTCCACACCGGTAGGCCAGATGGCCCTCTCCTTCCTGGCTTCAAGCTCAGATCCTAGGGGTGACATCTACACTACAGGACTGTGGCACCAGAGCATTCCACAATAAGATCCACCGGGGTGTTTTCTGGGGATAACGTCCTGACCGGCTCCAGTGAACCCATCCCCTCAGACAACGCTATACAACGCCGTTCTGCAGCGGGGTATCTGGAGTGGGGCTCATCCCCACGCACAGATCTGCATTCATTCCGCACTGTTGCCATAGCGTCCTCGGCCCTTACAGATTGCCCATATGCTTCGGACATGGCGTTTCTTTCTTTCGGGACCGGAATGCTTCCAGATACTTAGTCGCGTGACAACGTGTTTTTGCGAGCGCTGGCGGCTGATTCCTGCCAGCGAATACCATGTGTCTCCGCTCGTGCCGAGGCTAAAAAAAGAGCGGAATTAATGCTCGCAGAGGTAGCGTACCTTTATAAATAGTGCTGTAGCATGTAAATTATCGCACTTGTTCCTCTCCCCGTGTCTCAGGTTTTATAGGCTCAGCAGGTAGAGGAGGGCGGGAGGAAGGGATAGTGTTGGCTCGGTAAGGGATAATGCACGCAATGATACGTGTTTCCTGGATTATTCTTGGCAAAGAGAATAAAAAAAAGTCACTGTAATAAAAGAGGTCTCGTGGCAAATGGACTGTCTGATATCGCCCTGGCCTTCCCTTAAGTCATTTGTGGGAGTAAGGGGTTCACACAAAGCCAAGTAAAGATTGATCCTGCCTCAAGACATTTATATATCACGTTCCCGGTAGGCTGATTGCACACAGAGCCATTAAAATATTGGTGTCTTCCAGGGCTGGCTCACTTCAGTGACTCAGCAGAATACAAACCCAGACACAAAGCAAAGCTTTGTGTGCCGTTTGCTCTTGGTAAAGAACATATACATATATATATATTCTGCTGAATTTTATGGAATCATAAATAACCTTTTCAGTGTTTTCTTTTTTATATTTTGTTCATTAAATAACCCGAGGTTATAGTACAATAAAGATTCAAGCTGTAATTACACATAAGCAGCCAATTACACTGTGTAAATATCCCTGTAAATACGCATTTTCCCTTCTTGAGGTTAATAAAACCCACTTCAGCGGGTGGGGTGGGGGGGGCATCTTGCCTTTTATTGATGTTTGATTCACTCACTTGTTGCTATGTGACCATGCCAACGTGTCATGTCAGTCAATCGATACCACATGAATGAGAAATTAAAGAGAAATGAATTGCATTCTACTGTAACTGAACTGTACCTGTGTATACGGTCATTGGTTTCAATTATACTTCTAGTAATTTTCTAGTCATTAGCTGTGTGATCGTCTGGCCTTCGAAAGGTTGCCAGTTTGATTCCCCCACCCTGGGTGTGTCAGCGTCCCCGATAAAGACACCCGACCCCCAATCGCTCCGGACGAGCCGGTCGGTGCCTTTAGCGGCAGCCTATCGCCGTTGGTGTGTGAGTGCGTGTGTGAATGGGTGAATGAGAGACATCAATTGTACAGCGCTTTGGATAAAGGCGCTATATAAACGCAGTCCCGTTTACCCACTGGATGTGGCGCTTTGACAATGAAACGTAAACATTTCGTAGGCAGTAAATCACACGGAGCAGAACTGAGTTTAATTGGGAGAGATGGATATGTGTGAGTTATGGAGAGAGAAACAGATCCATCCCTCTCAGTCAGACGAGGGGAAGCAGAGAGTGGGTGAGTGCGGAGGGAGGGAGGGAGGGAGGGAGGGAGCGAGGGAGGGGGGTTGGTTTGCACAGGTCTCGGCAGGTGGTCTGTGTACACAGCTTTGCGAGCGTTGGGGCTGCAGCAGGCAGAAGGGGGGGGGGGGGGGGTAACGCATAAAAACAAAGATTAGTTTGTGCCGCGGGGGCCAATTTGTGAATTAATTTCGTCGGGACTGCTTTGTTACTTTGGGCGGTGGTGTTGGGAGACACCTTGATCAGCAGGAGGGGGGGGGGGGGGTTCGAGGGTGGCGTGGGGGGGCGTACCCTCCTGCCGCGAGCCGCTTCGAGCGATGTCGGCGTGGCAACAGGCGCACGGCGCACAGCTTGCCGCCTGCATGAATATCTCTACCCAGGAGTTCCACAGCTGCGCGCTAATGCATACTAACACACCAGCCTGCTCCTCCCCCCCCCAGTCGCACGCTGTCACACGGCTGACTGGGGCTTTTCAGGACCGCGGACAGCGGCGCGTTCTCGAGTCTGGCTGCCAGGGCTTATTTCAGCACCACGGACAGCGCAGACGTGTCCTCGATGACTCCGCTAACACGCCGCGGAGTGCGCGAGCGGTTCTTAAACTAATTTCTCAGTAATTAAGCAAGGGGAAAAAAAAGAAGCGTTAAGACGCCAGGCTCTCGGCCTCCTCTCCAGAGCCGCCGCAGCCCGCCGTGGGATCGGCCGCTGTTCTTTAGCGGGAAACCCGCGAGAGGAACATCGCAGGAATTCAAGTGGAACACCACCTACTCTCAGATATGCTACAGCGGAGCTGCCAAATTCGCTGAAGGCGAATGACAGTCGCGGGAACGAATAAAACGCGCTTCTGCCAGGCTGCTTGGAACGGCATGAAAAGTAAAAAAAAGGCAAAAAAAATACGAATCAAAAAAGGAAATTTGAAAGGCCGATATTTCAGAGTTTGCGATGCGCATTTTTTTCTTTTTCCATCGGAGGGCGGTTTCGTGAATGCGGCCCCCTTCCCCCCGGTCTCAATCAAGGCGATTGCTTGTTTGCCCACAGCTGCTAATCACGATGAATCACGCAGATGCGCCGGCTCTGGCGGGCGAACGCATCATCATCATCGGGGATGTCGGCCGGCGGTTCCCATCGGCCCGCTGGGATGGTTGGCGCCCGCTTCGTTTATTTAAAGGGGGTCAGGGCGTGCTGGAGACCCGCCACTTGGGACGTCTCCTGCATGATCAGTCATGCGTTTCCGGGGATCCCATGAAGACCGATGCCGCGTGAATAAAGCAAAAATGCTAATAAAAAAAAAGATAATGGAGATGTAGGGAGGGGGAGGGAGATGAACATGACAATGCTGTTACTGTCTGGTACGCTGCAGCACCTGAAGCAAACCGCCAGGCCATGCAGTTAGCAGCTCGGATCTAGTCCACTAAAGCCCCTTTAATGTGTGAGGTCACAAAGACCTCATACCTCACACACATTAGATGTTCTTACCAGAACATTCTAATGCTGATGTCACAATCACTGCTGCTGACTGAAGCCAGAGTTCTAGCACACTCACTTAGGATTTTGTAAAAAAAAAAGAAACATTCCAAAAAAAATAAAAACCTACTCTTCAAAGAAGTTAGATCTTCAAATGCTTGTAATTGCTGTATGTGAACGGGTTTGAGTCACAGTAATTAGTAGGCATCCTGCCTGTGTGGGAACTGATTATGGCAATGCAAATGAACTGTGCGCTGATAATCCAGTAAAACTGAATTTGCCAAATGTCACATGATAAACAGATTTAAGATAACACATAATGCATAATTGTACCATACTGTAAATAAATAAAGAAATGAGAGGCAGTAATTGCAGCAACACGATCAACACCAATTATATTGTAAATTTAAGGGAGTATGTGTTCATTTTGAACAATTATGAAATGATGGTTTAATAAGCACATACGCAGAATAATGTGTGCTTTTTATTGTCTTGTAATAGAGTACACACACGTGGCTTCAGTCACTGCATGGGTTGGGGCGCTGAATGAATCCACACACACACAC
>NC_083766.1:23126571-23129071 GCF_963514075.1 Conger conger | reverse complement strand
TCATGCATCGGCACATTTGCAGTGAGTTAAAGTATGCTCTCCGCGGTGAAGCAGCAGTGCACTGTTTGGGATTTGAACCCATGACCACCTGGATGTAAGGTCAGTTCCTCAAGCACAATGTTACATACAGTACACGGCCCTAGTGCTCAGAGGACCAGTCACAAACAGTATACCTCAACAGTCCCCTCTCCCTCCCAACAGTCCCTTCTCCCTCCCAACAGTCCCCTCTCACTTACAACAGTCTCCTCTCTCTTGTAACAGTCCCATTTCCCTTAAAACACAACCCTGCTCGTCTCAAAGTACATTTGCTATGCACAGACACACACAGACACGTACACACAGGTGCACAAACACAAACACGCCCACACATACATAATCAGGTTAACACACACACAGGCACACAAACCCACACAAACAGCTTTCTCCAAAAACAGATGTAGCATCATCTCTTAACTCATCCCCGCAGCAGAGATCAATAGCATTGAATGCTATCAAAACGATAATGAATGAAACCGGCCGCCATTAAAGACTTAATCAATCGTGCGACGTGACGCCAGGAAACAGACACAGGCCGCAGACAAGAGTCTCACAGCCAGGCTGCGGCTCTATTTCCGCCAATTTATATCTTCAGACAAATAAAAATAAAGTTTATATACGCGTTTCCCGAGCGACGATCTTTCTCCTCAGAAATGAAAAACGCGGAGAGGCAGGAGAGCGAGGAAGGCTTCCTTAATGTGCCCCATGACACGGACTCGGAGATTAATCAACGCTCAGCCGCTCCCCTCCATACGCCTTCTGAACGCTACATTAAGCCAACAAAGCCAGCAGATTCGGAAACAGCATCTGATCCACACGCCATTAAGCTGCGCCCGACGCTCGCTCGCACGCTCAGCCCACGTTTGGATCCCGTTCAGCGCGCCCGCTTGGCGCGGTCCGGTTCTGCCCGGTTAGTCCCGGTCGGGTTCTACCGTTTAGAACCGCGGTTTAGGTCGCGGTGAGGTCAGGTTCCCTGCGGTCGGTGCCGATCAATTTCAGTTCAGGTCGGTCAGGGTCGTGGTCAATGAGATCGGTGTCAGAGAATCCAGTGTCATCCCTTGGTTGCGTTTTGTGTCGTCAATGTCGGTGATTGTCAATGTCGGCATTGCGGTCATTTACCTTAGAAATATTTAGCTGGCGCTTTCTATTCAAAGCTTCAAGGTTCACAGTTGATTAGACTAAGCGGGGGCCAATCCCCTCCTGGAGCAATGTGGGGTGAAGGGCCCACAGCTGCATGGATATTATTGTGGCGACACTGGGGTTTGAACAACCAACCTTCTGGGTCCTAGTCAAGCAAGTTAGCCACAGGGCTATCGACTGCCCCCCCCCCCCCCCCCGGTTGAAGTCATATTCAGGCTGAACAGAAGGCGGGCAGGGTTTAGTAGTCGCGCGTTGGCCGAGTTCGGGGCGTTCGCTGTGGGCCGTACCCCCCGAACGTCGGATTGGGCGTTTCCTGTCGACGGCAGATTCGGAGCAGACGGGGAACAGCTGCTCTCCTGCAGTGGCACTCCGCACTACGTCTCCAGATCGAATGGATAATGTTATTATTGCGCCTTCCGGGAACAGGAGCGGGACAGCTCCATTAGCGCCGCGGCGTCGGCGGTGATCTTTAGACGGAGACGCGGGCCGGCTTGGATCGTTTTTTTCAATTATTCATCCTCTTATAAGAGGTGCGCTAATTCAAACGGAAACATCTGCGCGCTTCCTGGAGAGGTGTCAGGAGCCCCGGCGATACCTGCTGGGCTAGGAGCGGGCGGTCTCGTCTCTCAGCCAGAGCAGGGGAGATCTGAGCGAACGTAGCCTGGCTTTCCTTCCCGGACACCTCCCGAGACATCACATTACGGTCATTTAGCTCGGGCTTTTATGCAAAGTGACTTACAGTTGATTAGACTAAGCAGGGGACAATCCCCCCCTGGAGCGATGTGGAGTTAAGAGCTTTGCTCGAGGGCCCAACAGCTGTGCGGATCTTATCGTGGCTACACTAGGGCTTGGACCAACAACCTTCTGGGTCCCTGTTAAACAGCCACTAGGCTACAGGTTGGGCGAGGCCCTTAACCCGGCATGGCTCCAGGGGAGGATTGTCTCCTGCTTAGTCTCCTGGAACTGTAAGTCGCTTTGGATAAAAGCATCAGCCAAATTACTTATAATGTAATGTAATGTAATGTAATACTGCCAATTTGAGTATTTATTTAAAAAATATATATAATACAAGTGTATTGAATGATAAACACACGCTGCTGCGAAAATACTTTTGACAATACGACTTAAAATATCAATATGTTTCGTTCTTAATAATATTATTTCCCCAGCACAACAGGTTTGAGCAGAGAGTAATATATGGATGGTGAGATGAAGACCAGAGCCTCTTGTCCCCTGTAGGGAGCAGAAATGAATGGTCCTGTCCGAGAGGATAAATATGGAGCTGTGTGAAATACATCTTGTCCTGATTTAGATGTATTTCATG
>NC_083766.1:23111571-23121571 GCF_963514075.1 Conger conger | reverse complement strand
GTGGAGACTGCAGTTTAGCGGGCTTTAGACGGAGCGAGGGAGCTGAAAGAGGGCCCTGCCAGGATAATTGTCTCGGAGCTCAGGCGAAGCAGGCAGGTAGGCTTAGACGGGCATGGCAGTGTGACACAGAGAGAGAATTACTCTCATCACACCGCGAACACAGCCGCCGCCGCTGCCAAGCTGAGCAGCAAATGTACCGCGGAAAAGCAAACAAACACAAACCGAGAACCCCCGTGCAAACCAGCGCAGGGTATAAACCAACACCCAATCTGAACCTCGCCAGAGAAGCAAACAAACACAAACCGAGAACCCCCGTGCAAACCAGCGCAGGGTATAAACCAACACCCAATCTGAACCTCGCGAGAGAAGCAAACAAACACAAACCGAGAACCCCCGTGCAAACCAGCGCAGGGTATAAACCAACACCCAATCTGAACCTCGCGAGAGAAGCAAACAAACACAAACCGAGAACCCCCGTGCAAACCAGCGCAGGGTATAAACCAACACCCAATCTGAACCTCGCGAGAGAAGCAAACAAACACAAACCGAGAACCCCCGTGCAAACCAGCGCAGGGTATAAACCAACACCCAATCTGAACCTCGCGAGAGAAGCAAACAAACACAAACCGAGAACCCCCGTGCAAACCAGCGCAGGGTATAAACCAACACCCAATCTGAACCTCGCGAGAGAAGCAAACAAACACAAACCGAGAACCCCCATGCAAACCAGCGCAGGGTATACACCAACACCCAATCTGAACCTCGCGAGAGAAGCAAACAAACACAAACCGAGAACCCCCGTGCAAACCAGCGCAGGGTATAAACCAACACCCAATCTGAACCTCGCGAGAGAAGCAAACAAACACAAACCGAGAACCCCCGTGCAAACCAGCGCAGGGTATAAACCAACACCCAATCTGAACCTCGCGAGAGAAGCAAACAAACACAAACCGAGAACCCCCGTGCAAACCAGCGCAGGGTATAAACCAACACCCAATCTGAACCTCGCGAGAGAAGCAAACAAACACAAACCGAGAACCCCCGTGCAAACCAGCGCAGGGTATAAACCAACACCCAATCTGAACCTCGCGAGAGAAGCAAACAAACACAAACCGAGAACCCCCATGCAAACCAGCGCAGGGTATACACCAACACCCAATCTGAACCTCGCGAGAGAAGCAAACAGACACAAACCGAGAACCCCCGTGCAAACCAGCGCAGGGTATAAACCAACACCCAATCTGAACCTCGCCAGAGAAGCAAACAAACACAAACCGAGAACCCCCGTGCAAACCAGCGCAGGGTATAAACCAACACCCAATCTGAACCTCGCGAGAGAAGCAAACAAACACAAACCGAGAACCCCCATGCAAACCAGTGCAGGGTATAAACCAACACGCAATCTGAACCTCGCGAGAGAAGCAAACAAACACAAACCGAGAACCCCCATGCAAACCAGCCCAGGCTATACACCAACACCCAGATGCAAACCAGCCCAGGTTATAAACCAACACCAAGTCAGAACCTCACGGAAAAGCAAACAAACACAAACCGAGAACCCCCATGCAAACCAGCGCAGGGTATAAACCAACACCCAATCTGAACCTCGTGAGAGAAGCAAACAAACACAAACCGAGAACCCCCATGCAAACCAACCCAGGCTATACACCAACACCCAGATGCAAACCAGCCCAGGTTATAAACCAACACCAAGTCAGAACCTCACGGAAAAGCAAACAAACACAAACCGAGAACCCCCATGCAAACTAGCCCAGGTTATAAACCAACACCCAATCTGAACCTCGCGAGAGAAGCAAACAAACACAAACCGAGAACCCCCGTGCAAACCAGCGCAGGGTATAAACCAACACCCAATCTGAACCTCACGAGAGAAGCAAACAAACACAAACCGAGAACCCCCATGCAAACCAGCCCAGGCTATACACCAACACCCATATGCAAACCAGCCCAGGTTATAAACCAACACCAAGTCAGAACCTCACGGAAAAGCAAACAAACACAAACCGAGAACCCCCATGCAAACCAGCCCAGGTTATAAACCAACACCCAATCTGAACCTCACGAGAGAAGCAAACAAACACAAACCGAGAACCCCCATGCAAACCAGCGCAGGGTATAAACCAACACCCAGTCTGAACCTCGCGAGAGAAGCAAACAAACACAAACCAAGAACCCCCATGCAAACCAGCGCAGGGTATAAACCAACACCCAATCTGAACCTCGCGAGAGAAGCAAACAAACACAAACCGAGAACCCCCATGCAAACCAGCGCAGGGTATAAACCAACACCCAATCTGAACCTCGCGAGAGAAGCAAACAAACACAAACCGAGAACCCCCATGCAAACCAGCCCAGGCTATACACCAACACCCAGATGCAAACCAGCCCAGGTTATAAACCAACACCAAGTCAGAACCTCACAGAAAAGCAAACAAACACAAACCGAAACCCCCATGCAAACCAGCCCAGGTTATGAACCAACACCCAATCAGAACCTCACGGAAAAGCAAACAAACACAAATCAAGAACCCCCATGCAAACCAGCCCAGGTTATAAACCAACACCAAGTCAGAACCTCACAGAAAAGCAAACAAACACAAATCAAAACCCCCATGCAAACCAGCCCAGGTTATGAACCAACACCCAATCAGAACCTCACGGAAAAGCAAACAAACACAAATCAAGAACCCCCATGCAAACCAGCCCAGGTTATACACCAACACCCAGATGCAAACCAGCCCAGGTTATAAACCAACACCAAGTCAGAACCTCACGGAAAAGCAAACAAACACAAACCAAGAACCCCCATGCAAACTAGCCCAGGTTATAAACCAACACCCAATCTGAACCTCGCATAAAAGCAAACAAACACAAACCGAGAACCCCCATGCAACCAGCGCAGGGTATAAACCAACACCCAATCTGAACCTCGCGAGAGAAGCAAACAAACACAAACCGAGAACCCCCATGCAAACCAGCCCAGGCTATACACCAACACCCCAATAGGGCAAATTGAATGCTTTTGCCCCTTCCTTCAAATGTCAGTCTCAAAGCCTCGTCAGTTACAGATGTGGCAGATGTGTGGCAGCTGGAGAGAGGTGTTGAAGAAGGAACATTTAAGGGGTTGGAATGTCCTTAAAGATGGCGGACCTCGATCGATTTCCAAGTCAGGATCAAGGAAATGAAAAATCAGCGATAATAATGAGCCCCTGAGTCCATTGTGTTCTCAGCAGCTTGGCTTATTCAGCCCATTCAGTCCGCCAACCATAAGATGCGGATGACGATCGCCCATCAAGATAACTCGATTGATAATTAAGAAACATTGCTTGCAGCTGATGGGCTCGATGGGTTAAGGTACCGCGTAGTGGTCCGTGGATGAGGATGAGCGCACGGGTCTTGGATTGAATCCAGACCGCGTCAGCAGAGACAGTCACCCGTAGCTCCATAGGGCGCGGCTAATTTGACCGCGGCACCGCTCCCTAGCGCCCCCTGCCGGCCAGGCAGGCACCCGGCGCATTTAACGCCGCACATTAAAGCCGCTGCTCCGATTCCACACTATGAGAGCTTAGCGGTAGCTGGCGAAGCAGCTGCCAACGCCATGTGTTCGTCTCCACGCTCTCGACTGGCGGCGGGGTTCGCTGCGTGCAGATCAGGGCAGGATCTGAGACACGCTCAGTAGCACCAAGTTGGCACCAAATTTATTAAATAAATAAATAATTAAATAAACAAAAAGAAACGTTTTTCAGGTCACTTTCGTCGTCTCAAAAAGCCTCTGAACGAACACCGGTCGAGTGCACTAGACACAGACCGGCCCATCAGCCTGTTCTCAGATCGGTGGCCGTGTCCGTAATATTTCCCTCATTTTACGCGTTTAGTTAATTTGTTGATTTGCGCCGAGCTTGCGACGCTTGATCTCTCTTAATTTAATTATTCACGCCTTTATCATAGCCCTCCGTGTTATTATGCATTCAGAGAGCAGCGAGCATGACACATGGGGATTTCAGATGAAGTGTGGGCTAATAAATCTGACAGCAGAAGTAGCCGGCCTTACTTGTGATATATGCAATCCATTTGGAATAACTGATTTAATTTGCAATTAACCTTTTGAAGAAATATGTCCCAGTGGAGGTTTATTCATATTTAATATGTTCTGAATTGACATTTTATATATTCCACAAAAAAATCATAATCTTTAATCAAATGCACATCTATGTTGTTTTTCATAATTCATAATTCAGGGCGATCAACATGTTTTCTTTAGCTTCAAAAATGTGGTATGCTTAGCGATTCGTATTCATGTCCCACCAAACATACCCCATACCAAACCCCATACCAAAGAAACACAGAGTAAGTATGTATACCATAGAAACACAGAGTAAGTATGTATACCATAGAAACACAGAGTAAGTATGTATACCAAAGAAACACAGAGTAAGTATGTATACCATAGAAACACAGAGTAAGTATGTATACCATAGAAACACAGAGTAAGTATGTATACCATAGAAACACAGAGTAAGTATGTATACCATAGAAACACAGAGTAAGTATGTATACCATAGAAACACAGAGTAAGTATGAATACCATAGAAACACAGAGTAAGTTCTCTGATATAGTAAGTCTCCTTGCAGCAGAAATTCTGTCTGAGGGCTCTCAGGGAAAGAAAAACAATAAAAACAAGAAAACAAAACCAAGAACAAACAAAAAAACCAATAAATGACAGTACAGCACCAGTGAACACATGCTCATACATTAGTATGTACATTATACTGGCGTTAGAGATCAAGAGCAGAAGAAATCCACTGTGGTTGTAAAAGGGGATATTCAGTCATGGCCTCCTCGGTGAGAATCCCTGAACAGCCCTGCTGAGGTGAGGAAAGTGCTGATGTGTGGCTGGAAGAGTGAGAGAGAGCATCGCAAAACCTTTCACAGGGCGTATAATGGGAGGTGAAGTCCATAGCGGGAGGCTTTCAAGTGTTCTTGACGTGCCCTGGACTACACCTCCCAGCAGCCCCCCCTCGCTCTCAGTGGCAGCCTGCCAGTGGAATGCACCACGGCCGGATCTCACCGAGCGCAGCGCCGCTGACAGCCCGCAATCAGAACCACGGACAGGTACGATATCGACCGGCCGTATTCAGCACCCTGGACAGCGCCGCGCGCACAAACACTGCAGTTATTAACGACCCTGCGCGGATTCACCCCGTTTACTCCGGTAGGCTGATAGCCGGGGTGCGCGAATAGAGGCTCGCCGTCATAAATTATGAAGGAGCCCACTCTGAACCGCTTCAGTGGAAAAAGCAGACTCAGTCCTCGTTTCAATCATCCTTTGTCCTTAAATTTGCCTCACAATTAATCTAAATGCTAATCATTGTTGTTTTTCTTTTTTTTTCTTTACAAAAACACTTCACTGAATTCAACCATCACTCAAGTTAGCTCCCCGGACATTGTTTTGTAATACAAAATAAACCTACAGGCTGCACATAAGTGCTGTTTTTTATGGAATCCAGGCCTGGAGGATAAAGGCTGAGTGTGGAGCGAGCTGGGATTTGAGGGGGGACTGTCGGGTTCTGTGCTTTTCTGTTATCTGTTAGCGTTTTCGCCTTTTCTTACCCTCTGTGCTTTCCGTAGTCAGTCTGCCTTCCCATTCATTCCCTGTCATTCATTTCACCTGTGTTCCACTTCCTGATTGTTGTTACTCACCTGATTCTTGGTGCATCTCGTTATCTCCCTATATATATACCTGTCTGTTTTGTTTGTTTAGGGCTAGTTCGTCTTATCTGTTATTCTGTTCCCTACCCCGGTCCTAGCTTCCCTTTCCCTGTGCCTTTGGCCCTGTATATTCTGTCTGGTTTGCTGGTTTTGTTTTCTCTGTCTTGTTTTTGGATTCTGTGTTTTGGATTTTGTACTCGTACTTTTGTTTGTTTAGACTTGCTGGTTTTTGAACTCTGCCTGTTTTTCCCCGATTACGCTCTGTCTACCCCATATGCACCTGTCTGCTTGGATCACGGCCATTGCCTGTTTTTTGATTGCGCTATTGGATCTTCCCTTCGATTAATAAAACCTGCCTTTTAATGATATCCCTGAGTCTGCTATTGGTTCTCTCTACCCACTTCCTGATTGGGAACAGAGTAGGATTTCACATTAGTGTGAGCCAGCTGGATCCTGGTACCCTCCTAAGCCCTAAGCAACAATATCAGACCATAGAAATTAATGGTAGGCTGGTTGGTTTATAGTATATGATAGGCATTTGTCATTTTGCTTATCCAAAGTGACTTAGACTAAGCAGGGGATAATTCCCCCCAGGAGCAATGTGAGGTTAAGGGCCTTGCTCAAGGGCCCAACAGCTCAGTGGGCCTCATGGAGGTTTGAGCCACTGACCGTCTGACAGACTGCCTGCGACCTAGGGAAGCCTGCAGTCTCGTGGTAAAGGTGCATGACTGGGACTCGGACGGTCAGTGGCTCAAACCTCCGTGTGGCCCACTGAGCTGTTGGGCCCTTGAGCAAGGCAGAGGTGGAGGCAGAGTTGCTGCTTGTTCTTCGCCAGCGATGAGTAAACATGAGTGCACAGGAAGGGCTGATCCGATTCAGGATTTTGTGCCAACTTAATTATTTCATTATTTCATAAGCTAGATAATGTCTTGATCAGACATGTGTATAAGCACCAGCTACAGCTGCAGACTGCAAGTGTATCCTAAACATTGTACTGTGCTCAAGTACAGGAGTGAACCAACATCATTTGAAGATCTGTCAGAAAAATAAATGAAGGTAACTGGTTGGAACAAAAACCAGCTCACAGACCGGCCCTCCAGGACCGGAGTTGTGCCCCCCCGGGTGTAGGGGCGGAGCGTTTCGCGGACGCCGCAGGTGCCTTCAGCGACCCGAACAGGGGCACCGTGGGGTCAGAGTGCACTGAGAGCTGACTGAGCAGACAGCCCTGCTCGTGAATATGGACCCGGCTCTCCTCAGATGATTTTAGCCTTTGTTTGCCTCTCCACCGACATGACGTGTAGAGACCCATTGTAGGGACGAGAGCAAAAGTAGTCTTTAATAGCTTAATACTTACCCCATTAGTCTTTTTTTCTGAGACAAAGTAGGGGGTTATTATGGGAAAAATGACCAAAATGACCAAATCTTCAAACAATTTCATAAACACCCAGAGCACAAGACATGTAATACCCTGCTTAACAAGAGAGTCTACCAAAGATTACTGACATACACTCAGTGAGCACTTTATTAGGTATACCTGTACACCAGCTTGTTAATGCGAATACTTAATCAGCCAATCATGTGGCAGCAACTAAAAGCATAAAAGCATGCATGCATGGTCAAGAGGTTCAGCTGTTTTTCAGACCAAATGTCAGAATGGGGAAGAAATGTGATCTAAGTGACTTTGACTTTGACTGATTGTTGGTGCCAGACAGGGTGGATCGAGTATCTTGGAAACTGCTGATCCTCTGGGATTTTCACTCACAACAGTCTCTAGAGTTTGCAGAGAATGGTGTGAACATCCAGCGCGCAGCAGTTCTGAGGGTAGTAACGCGTTGTTAATGAGAGAGGTCTGAGAGGAAAAGCCAGACTGGTCAAAGCTGACAGGAAGGTGACAGTAACGCAAATCACACATTACAGCAGTGGTATGCAGAAGAGCATCAACGCATCAAAGTGGATAGGTCAAACAAATAAGTCTAATAAATACCTATTAAATAAAGTGCTCAGTGAGTGTATAATTATGAAATACAGATGTACAATGTCGGGGAAGTTATTGATGTGAATAGTATTCAAATTTCAAATGAAAAGAAAAGCATTTTTTTCCGAGTGCCACAAGCACCCGGTTAGCCGTGTAGCTGAGGCAGTCCAGGTGTTCCGATTCAAATTCCTCCATCAAAGAGGCGTCAGAGGCTTTAATCATACCACAAAATGTTTTTCTCTTCACGGATATCTATAAATAAGAAATAATTCTGACAGGCCTTCATACAATTTCAAAAAAAGCATATACTACATTTGCCTCCTCTTTCAATCTTTCAGAGTTAATATTTGATATATTTAGTTTCACCATTTAACCCCCAGGCTTCAGTTTAATATAAAAAATGTTATCGTAGTTGAGACAGTGCCAACTAGAGTCGCAACCATGGCAACCGTAATCACCGTGAGCGTATCTAGGAAGTGAGGTAAGTAGTGGCGGTAACGGGATAGCACTGAGGCGACAGCTGATAAATCAATTTCATAAAAGCAATAAGACACTTGATGTAAAAGTGCTATTATGCTTATTGTCCTGGCTGGGTGGCTGTCGGCACTTGGCTGTACCTCTTTCCCAGCAGCGCGCCCAGGCAAGGCGGATTGATTCGTAAAACGAGTGCAAAATTGCAGGACGCCGCAGATGAGTGCAGAGGAGGAATAGAGGAGAGATGGAGAGGGGGGAGGGGGGGGAGGGGGGCGGATGGAGGGGAGGGGATGGAGAGGGGGAGAGGTGGTGATGGGTGGATGAGGAAGAATGAGAGAGGGGAGAGATGGAGGGAGAAAAGAGGAGAGGTGGAGGGAGAGAAGGGGAGAGAGAAGAGGGGGAGAGAGAAGGGAAAGGGGGAGAGGGTAAGGAATGGGTGAAGGAGGCATGGGTGGGGGAAGGAGGAGAGGGGAGAGGGAGGAGAGGAGTGCAGGGAGGAAGAGGAGAGGGAAAGAGGGAGAGGGGAGAGAGGAATGAGGAGTGTAGGGAGGAAGAGGAGAGGGAAAGAGGGAGAGGGGAGAGGGAGAAGAGAAGATGGAAAGAGGGAGTGGGGAGAGAGAGGAAAGAGGAGTGGATTGGAGGAAGAGAAGATGGAAAGAGGGAGAGGGAGAAGAGGAGTGTAGGGAGGAAGAGGGAAAGAGAGGGCAGAAGAGGAGTGTAGGGAGGAAGAGGAGAAGGAAAGAGAGAGAGGGATAGAGGGGAAAGAGGCGGGTAGGGAGGCAGAAAAGATGGAAAGAGGGAGAGGGGAGAGGGAGAAGAGGAGTGCAGGGAGGAAGAGGAGAGGGAAAGAGAGCGGGATAGAGGGGAAAGAGGAGAGGAATGGCGGAAGCTGTGGGGGGTCAGGCAGGCGGGGGGGATTGTATTTTCTGAGAGTGTTCTGCATCCTGCGCCCCCGCTGGGTGATTGAGAAGCAGAGTAATCTCTACAAACAGTCAGCAGCTCGGAGCAGGAGGGAGAGAAGGAGGGAGAGAGGGAGGAGGATACGGAGGGAGAGGGGTCGCTGGAGGATGAGGAGAGGCAGAGAGCATTTCCTCCAGGCTGGGGGAGCTCTCGGGAGCACGGGGGGGGGGGGGGGGAGTCAGAACAGGGGCAATAAGGCCCAGAACTCCGTCTGTGCCCTCCGCTACATCGCCGATCTGTCAATCAGCCTGTCTCAGGCTAACAGACACTCGCTCGTCTCCACGGTGACGTGGTTGACGGCCCCCGCGCTGAGTCATGCAGGGCCCCGGCTCTTCTGGAGCGATGCGCCTCGCTCGGGTCCTCCAGGACATGCAGATGGCCTGGGGCGTGCGAGGACAGACGGAGAGGGAGAGAAACAGGATGTGGAGGAGACACACTTCCTCTCAATGCCCCTGCGGTGACACTTCCTTACGCCACTATCCTACAACAATACCATAGAGATCACAGTACCATATCACAATCACAATACCATAGAGATAACAATACCATCCAGAGAACAATACCACAGAGACAATAATACCACCCAGATAACAATACCATAGAGACAACAATACCAGCGAGACAGCAATGCCATCCGGAGAACAATACCATAGAGGTAACAATACCATCCAGATAACAATACCATAGAGACAACCATACCATATAAATAACAATACCATAGAGACAACCATATAATTGAGACCGTCCTCATCCAACATTTACTATTCTCTGATTCTCTGATCTATGATCCTTCTTATAGGTGGCCAAGGCATCTCCTGTAAGGCATCACAGTACCTTTTGAGAGCACATATGAGTTTTAT